>NW_020955939.1:292620-294649 GCF_003031625.1 Empidonax traillii
GATGCCGCACGCCACTTCCAGGGCGCCGATGGTCTTGCGCAGGAGGATGGAGCTGACCCCCATCTTCTTCAGCATGGGCAGGGCCCGCACGTAGCTTTTGTAGGCTCGTTTCTGAAATCAAGCAGCCACAGGCTAAAACACCAGCAGGTGAGAAAGGGAAGGCAAAGGTGGCTTCCACTGAAAGAGACCGATGTGCAGTAGGACCCAAAGACAGCTTCAAACATCACAGACCCCTCTGGAAAGCTGACCCGATCTGTAAAGCTGGTGTTGAGGGGATATTAAACCATCAACCTGCAATCCCCCCTTTATAAGCTGTGGTCTCCTTGCTGGAAAACAGCTCTGCAACCCAACACCCCTCTTCAGAACTACGACCGGCCCAGATGAAATCCAAAGTTATGATTCCTGGAGTTAGCAGTGCAGAACCACGTTGTGGGAAAAAAAGGAACCTCTGAGAGCAGCTTGTCCTATAAAATTCAATAACACACCCAACAAAGCCAAGACACACCAAGTACATTAAAAAGTCTCTTTTTACCTCGTAAACACCCCAGTGTTTATGGGCAGTGCAATCTTCACGTGGGACTGCACATCAAAGCTGAGATTCACCAGCCCTATCCTCTGCTTTATGACCCTTTCTTTCCTCTGGTGAAAGCAAGCTGACATTTGACATTGTTTGCTCCCTGCTTCATGCTGGATTTAGAAGCAGTGTAAGTTGCAAGACTCAGCCTGCTTACACAGCTGCCTCACTCTTTTTGGAAAAAGACAACCTCTCTCCTTACACAGGTTCAGGTTCTTGCATTTGGACATTAGGTGCTTGTGGGCTTACTGTTTTGTTTGGGGGGGCTTTTATTATTTTGTTTGGTTGGTTTGCAATCGAGTATTTCTTTTTTCTATATATGTTTTAATGAAGCTCTGACATTATTTCCACTTACACTTGGGTATACTCTCCCTGCAGGTATTCTTGGCATTGTGTTCTCTGCTTTCTAATCAGGGGGAGGGAAATGGAAACCAAATCTCGGGTGCAGGGTTGTTCAGCTCTCACAGGCACTTATAAATTGTGCACTTACTTCCCTATGATTTTGGAAACCTGCATTACAGACACACAGAACTTCCTCACTTCTCTGTAGATTTTGATGCTCCCTTCTGGGAGGATCTGACACTTCCCATGTGGTTAAAATTTATACAGCGTTGTCAGTTTTGCTACTAAATAATCTAAGATTAAGTATGCATTGGAAGGATGCATTTTAAACCATCAGTGACTAAAACCTCAGAGCAGAGTATTTTTAAACAGCTGTAAAAAAAATACAGCTTTTTTAAGAAACGTACCATAAGGATGTCCCAGAGTATTTTAATAGGCAAACTGCTGTGTTCTGGGCTGAATGAAAAGCTGCAAGTTTGGTGCTGTAGGTAGGTGACAGAGGTTCTCTGTTTGCTGGGGGGCAAAAAGCCATCCCCATGGATTAGCAAGGCCACGTTTTCACTGTCTCCATGACATGACAGACCACCAGGGTATGCAGCACAGCAGAGGCAGGAGAGCCTAATGAGCCATGAATATGTGACAATATGGACAACATGGGCTATGAAGAATGTGCTGCTGAATATCTGCCTTCTCCTTATAAAACCACAGATCACTCCCACCTGCAGGCCTGACTCTTGGTAAAGCAGAAAAGGACAGGGAGGCGAAATATTTTACAGAGCAAGCATTTTGCAATGCTTCCAAAGTCTGTGCTTTTTTTATTATTCTTTTCTGTTGCAGAAGGTCAAGAGCTTTGTTTTCTGGCTGTTTTATCTCAGTCTCTTGCTCAGGAGTTACTTCTTGGGGATTCTCCTCTGTGAGATCCCTGTGCTGGGCTGCAGACACAGCACTGTGATTCAGATGTTATTTGAGAGCTAAGGAAAAGCAGCAGCTGGGCAGGTGGAGCAAAGGGAGAGAACAGAATGTGCTGGAAACTTCCAGCACTACTTTTTTTTTTTTTTTTTTTTTTTTTTTTTTTTTTTTTTTTTTTTTTTTTTTTTTTTTTTTTTTTTTTTT
>NW_020955939.1:294778-305642 GCF_003031625.1 Empidonax traillii
AAAATGTGGCAGCCAGTCCCTCACCTGCCTGCAGCTCTCAGCTGGCAAAGCTCTGCAGCAGGGCTGGGCCTGAGCAGAGAGGAGCATCAACCAGCTCACCAGCTGAGAAATGCACACAGTGACTTCTCCGTCCTCCCCTCACCCCTTTCCTGAGGTAGAGACAATCAGTGTCTTTAAATCCTTCCCTTAAAGCATGGAATCGTGAGGATGGACATCTGTCTGCCAAAGCAGGCATCTGCTTTTCCTAACCCCCATCCAGGGGGTAGGTTTTCTCCCAGGGATCAGCTGTCCCTGCCTGCTGCACGTCTGGCGCTTCTACAGACCTTGCTTTTCGGGCCCCCTGTGCCCCCACCTTTTGCAGGCACCCCATGCTCCCTGCCTTCCCTTCCCATCCTTATCCACGGGGGTTCCTCCAGGGACAGGCTCAGCCAGGGCCGCCAGGATATCTCGGGCGCTGCGTATTATTGGCTTCCCTCCATGTCTATCAAGTGAGGAGACAGAAAAGCTTCTCCCCTGTCCTGCCCATCGCCCGGGGGGGGCTCCAGGGCAGGCCCCCTGTGCGTCCCCCACTGCTCCCGCTGCGGGGTGGGAGGCAGAGAACCCCAATGCCCCCCCCTACTCCGTGGAGCCGCTGCCCCACTCACCATCTCGTTGTAGGCATCTCTGCTGAGCCGAGGGGTCAGTTTGATGGTCCCCATAAAGACGAAGAAGAGCCCCAGGGCCACCGAGAGGGCAACGATGGTGATAGTCCTGGGAGATGCCATGGAGCCGCAGGGATCTGCTCCTAGCGAGGCCTTGTGGCTCTGGCTGCCAGCCCGGGTGGGAGGGAGTCCGTCACCATTGAAGGCTGTAGGGATAAAGCTGCAGAGGCAGGAGGATGACAGCGGGAGGGAATTCAGCCTCCTCCACTCGGCAACCCCTGGGTCCTAATGCCCCGCAGCCGGAGCCAGGCAGCTCCGGCACCTGGAGCGCTCCTGCCAGCAAGTCACCCTGTTTCTTTGCGCGTTCCGTAAATCGCCCACAGAAAGCCGAAAATGAGCCACTTCCAGGGATGTGGGACTGCAGCCAAAGGCAGAGCACAGTTGCTCACTAGTGGGAAAACAAGGAGGTGTTAGGAGAGGGCACAGGAGTGATGTGCTGTGGAGGAAAAGCATCCAGGGGTCTCTTGTACACAGACAGCTTTCAGTTCCAGGTATCCAGATGCTCATTAACAGCAAACAACATATTGCTTCATGTATTTGCACCAGGAAAGCAAAAGAGATGTCTTGTCCCTGTGGTTCTCCCAGAACCAGATGCCCAAAAGGGAAGGTGAGGCCACCTGTGTCACCCACAGGTGGCCTCACCCACTGCAGATAAAATCTGTCCTGTATATGTTCAGCTCTCCAGAGGCAAGCACAAAGGTTTTCTGATCCTCTGTTACCTTCTGATTTAAAGTCATTCTCTCTCTCCTGCAATTTGCAACAAATTTCCTTTTGACCAAAGCACAGCCGGGCTAAGCAGAAATCTATTCAGATCTTGCAGCAAGAAACCAAGGTATAATTATACAAAACAGAACTGCAGGAATGCTGCATCCTTTGGTATAAAACAAAAATGAGGCTGTAACACTGCAAAAAAATCTTAACACTCCTGGGACACTGGTGTAGTAAGTCTCAAGTCCTAAATGCATCTATTTTAAACCCCCGTGGCTTGAGAAGTGGTGGTTGTTATCATTCCAAGCTCAGGTTTCATTAAGATTGGAAATAAAGTCTGAAAAATACAGGCAGCTCTCCCCCTGTTTCCTTAGGAGTTCATCATGCTTGATTCAAAACTTCATGGGATTTACAAACCACAAGGGAACTGCTCACTCACACCTCCCTCCCTGTTACAGCAGCTCCATCTCTGGAAGAGCTGGAGAGACCTTCACAGGACACTGTGCTTCACAGTGAGCAGGGCAGGACAGGTACAAAACACAAGAAATCTTTTTAATTAGCTATTGCAGAACATCCTGAGGAGGAAAAATGTTACTGCTGACGTTTTCACAGGGCACTTCATATTTAGGTACAGGTTAGTGGAGAAGAGGGAGGCAGCTGTGAAAGGAGAGACACTGAAATCTGTTCTCTTTTCATTTTGTTTTACAGAAAAATCTCATTGCCTCCAACTTATCCACGTGACTGACAGACAGTCTGTCCAAAGAGAGGGAGAGGGAAAGGTTTTTCACTGTGGTCCAGGTACTTGGCTGGGAGCAAAGTCCAACCTGGGACACTTGCCTGGGGCTCCAGCAATTTTCCACCACTCAGGGTACAGTTTGCAGCTTGAACACCAAGATGGGCATGCTCCTCAACACAGGGAGAGTGTATTTTCCAGGCTGCTTTAACCAGCAGCCCAAGAACAGCTTTGCAGGGGAAGGAAGGGTGATGAAACACTACAGAGAACCTTTTCACCCCAGAAATCCAAGTGGTTCCTTAAAGAAGAGTGTTGCTAGGCAACCCAAAGTAGGAGAAAAAGCAAAATTATTTATTTTTTTATACAAGCCATCCAGAAAATAAGTTAAAATCCTAACTCCACTGACTCGAGTCTCCAGGGCAGGAGGAGGTTGCTTCCCAAGCCCTCAGAGCCGCCCTACCTGCCTGCCTGTCAGCGGGTGAACAGCAGCACCAGCTCACAGTGAACAGTATGAGGGAACAGGTCAAAAGGAACTGCCAACACGGGGGCAAATGGCTCTCCTGTCAGCTTCTTCCGTGGGTCAGGGGGGCAGCACAGCCTGTGGAAAGCAAAGAGCAACTTTTAGAGCAGTAGCAGAACCCTCCCCACCATTCCTGGCAGCGCAATAGCACAGAAGACCCACAGAGGAGGTATGGTTTGTTTGGCTAGTGGCCCTCAGAGTCTGCAGCTGACACTGGCTGAGGTGTGGAACCACCAAAACTGAATCCCAAATCAGCTCTGAAAACCTCAGGGACAAGCTGAGCAGTCAGTGGCAAGTTTAAAGCTCCCTTTCTCACAAGCCATCCCAGCCGATAGACAGTTAATACCCTTAGGAAGCAATTTCCAGTTTTGCACTACCTTCATGGTCACCAGCAGACAGATTTATCACCTGCAAATGGGCCTACCCCAGATAAAGCCCCATGATTAACCCTCAGCAGGTGACTAATCCCCTTGGCTTTACTTTGTTGGCTAGGGGTCAACCTTCCTGCAGTGAACCCAGTGGATTCTGTATCCCACATCCAGATTTTCTCTTTTGTTTGGGAAGGTTGCACAATGCCATTATAACATGTTGGCACTGTTTTCTACTCCTCTCTGATGCAACAAGGCATCCTGATGGTACACAAAACCCAAAGAATACCCCCCTACCTTAAACCATCGAGTGCAGCTTGCAGGGAAACCCAAAGTAACACAGAGGCATAAACCCCTCCTGCCCATGCACTTACTCCTGCATCTCCCCTGCAGAACCCACCCAGAGAAATTTAATCACAACAAACACTCCCCAAGCCTTGTCTGGACATAATAGGGTCTGTCACTAAGGTCAGTGGAGGGGAGGAGAGTGCTCACTCCAGAAAGTTCCTCATGGCTTCGCCCTCCGGCTTGCAGGAGATGTAGAGCAGCCTGCGGATGGACACGCAATTCCGGATGGCCCGCACGACCCTGTAATCTGCAAAAACACACCCTGCTTTCCCAGTGGCCCAGGAGGAATGACTGCACACAGAGCCTCACAGAACTGCCCTGAACTGCTGAAAATACAGGGGGAAAAACAATAGGTATTGTGCCATTTTCTCAGCCCCATGCTGCTGACAGCTTAGCACATTAGGCAGGGTAGAGCAGCGGGAGAAATCCCTCTGCTTCCCAGGAGGGATGAAGGATGAGAGGAAAACTGTTACTAAATTAAGATGAAAATATAAAGAACAAATAGCACATTCTCTCACGTAGCCCAGCCCGAGATGGGTTCACCACAGCGACGAGCGGCCGGGCGTCCTCCCACGACGCCAGGAGTTGTGGCAACACGGCCTCTGCCTTCCCACTGTGAAACTCACAGTTTGAGATCCCTGTGAAGCAAACAGAACAAGAGTCCCACCAAGTGTTAGGCATAACATGAACCACCTTTTGGTGTGTTAGGGTCCCCCCTGCTCACTTCTGCTTCCTATTTTTCAGCAGTCGGCTCGAAACGTTCTGCCGCGGCGAGTGTGAACTCACCGTTGAACGCCGCGTTCCACCTGGCATCCTCTATTGCCTTCTCCACCACCTCCACACCGATAACCTTGGACACCTGGCGAGCCAGGGAGAGACCAATTGTGCCTGGAAACACGGGACACAAAAATATGCTGTGCATTCGTGCTGAAGGAACAGGCCTCGACGCACCAAGGATCAGTTCTGTCACCAGCAAAGCACCAGCCCTGGGAGCCAGTCCCACACTACCTACCTGTCCCACAGCAGATGTCGAGGAGGACAGTGTCCCCTGAAGCCTGACAGAGCTTCCCAACTGCCTGGTACAGAACTTCTGCTCCAGCCATGTTCACTTGGAAAAAGGCATCTGGAGAGATGCGAAACTTGAGGCCGCACAGTTCTTCGAAGATGTGAGGCTCCCCCTGGAGCAGCTGGTAGGGAGACTGCTCGTGGGAGCAGCGTGTCATGGTGCTGGCAGACCACACAAAAACCAGCTCTCAGAAAGCAGCAGAGAGCTGGTTGCCATTCCCAGGGTGCTCATGGGCAGGGGAGGATGGTTTTCTCTCCCCGCAACTTCTACTTTGTGCGAGCCTCTCAACAACATCAAAGAAATTTTGATTCTTTGTAAGGGATCTGTGACTTGCACAGCCTAGATTTCATTAAAAGGATCAAAATGACCTAAGAGAAGGCAGCAGACCTCGGGTCTGTTCCCCAGTTTTGCTGCTAATGTGATTTACTGTCCTGGAAAAGTCACTGTGGCCTTTTTCTTTAGTTTGCCAGGCTCGTAACTCCCATGAGGTCGAGCTACAGTGTGTTCAACTATGACGGGTTTGGGAAAAAAAAAAAGATGGGGCCGTTTTAAAGCCACATCTTTATGAGGGATCCAAACGTGTCTTTCTCTTCAAGCACTCCTAGAACTGATAGAATTTGAATTTGATCAGAGAAGGGGGAGAAAAAGGAGGTGTCTTTGTTTCCACTCATTCCCTGTGCCAAGGCATATACCTCTCTTGGAAATAAAGTGAAGTCAAGGCACAGACTGCCCCAGGTCCACACGTGAAGAACTCCTTGAGCAGCGCTTTCTGAGCAGCCAGGGCCTCCTGTTAGGAGCAAGAAAAGAAAACCTGCTGTTTGGGTAACCTGATTAGCCACCTCTCCCCAGGGGTACACCCAGCAGGCTCAGATGAGCCAGATACCTGCTGTGCCCCTTGCCAGGGGCCCTGTCCTGCACACACTCACCTGGCCCAGCTCCTGGGGGTGGAAGGTGACGATGGCCATGGTGTGGCCACGGCTGGTGGTCCGAACCACGAGCTCCCGCCAGTGCCCGCCCGTGTGGAAGAGGATGCAGGAATCCAGGGGGGAAGCACAGATGAACTCTTCATAGCACTGAGGGGAGGGGAAACAGCACTGGTAGCACCACAAAGACAACTGCCCCGCTCTTAAACCCCCCCAGACAGGCAGCCCCTCAGCCAGTGTGATCTGGCTTCCCTGTTCATTTTCAGCAGACTAGGTGAAAGCTCTTTACAGACTCTTGAAAGACAAGACATTTTAATAATTTCAGTTTTCTTCTGTGGTTTAATAGATTGGCAGGAATTCGCTGTCATTTGATTAATTTCATTCTTTGGGACAGTTTAACATTAACATGCAAGTTTTAAAAAAAATATTTATCCATCAACCAGAGTCAGGCATGAAACTTTTCAGACTGTGAAAATGAACTTGAAAACACAGAGTTAACTAAAATTACAATGTTTTCCCACATAAGAGTAGTTGCAGTCCTTCTATTCCACAGTCTAGGAACAGACACGACTTATTTATTTACCTGGGCTACTTGTTTGTGTTTTGGGGGCATGTTCTCCAGGTGGTTGGCTTTCACACAGACAATATTTCTTGCTGGAGAGAGATGGACAGGTGTTTAATTGTTCTGTTTCAGGAAACCACTATACCATCTAAATATGATAAACTGTGGAGAGGCCTTTCCCCTGAATTCTCCCATGGTACAAATTTTTAAAAAAAGGAGAAAACAGAAAAAATTTGGTATCCAAGTGCCCCTTGCAAGGCACACACTGCTCACATCTTCACTGCACAACACCAAACTGCCCCATGCACTCCAAATGCTCCAACACTGCTCTGCTGCCTATGGAAGTGCACAACCCCCATGTTCTTCCTGCTCAGCACAGGCTCCTGGAGCACACCAAAAACATGGGAACTGAGCATAATTGAGAACAATAAAGCCAAATCCTGAAGGGGCTGCAACCCCACCCCTTGTCCTTCCTGCTGTATTTTGCAAATTAGGAGCTGGTATTTCTTAAGAAGCTAATAAACTGGGGTGATAAAATTGCTGCCTGGTTTTGTGGTTGGCATCCCCCAGGATTCAGGCTTCTAACTTGAGAGCAGGCTGTCAAGCAGAGCTTTTGCCTGCAGTTTTCTACTGAGTTTCTTGTCCTGCACTGACCTTTGCCAGTTCCCACATACAACCCCACAGTTTTGGGGTTCCCATCCGGTCCTCGGTTCACAGAGAAAGTAGATTTGTTTCGGTAGCCGTTAATGATGGGCTGAGGGAGAAAAGAAGGAAAAATAAAGCCTCAGATTAAAAGCAATGGAGGAAAGCCAGAACCCTGCCTGGTTGTTCTGTTGGCAACATGGGAAGATATATGTGAATGTGCACAACAAAGAAATGGAGCTCGTGCACCAGAACCCCAGTACTTTCCCTGGGGAGGAAGAAATGGCTCTCTGTGACAGAAAGGTGTCAGGTTTATCAGGGAAGCCCTGGACACACACAAAAAAAGGGTTCCTAAGCACTGGGCTTATTTCACTCTGGGACAGTCACAGGGTGCAGAGCAGAAGACAGCAAGGACTGCCACAGGCACATTCTCTGCAAGCAAATAATGCCCACCACGAGGCTCTTCAGTTGTTGAGTGAGAAGCTGCGAGTGGCTCAGAGGGTAGAGCACTCCCACAGGATACTCACTGAAGGGACCACAGGCTGGAGAGGACAGCAGAGCCCACCAGGTTTCTGTGCATCTATGCCCAGCTCCTCAAGACGAGATGCCAGTGTCTGCAAAACCTTCCTCTGGCTTTCATACTTCACCTGCAGAGGAGTTCTAAGCCAGAAACACTCTCAGAGGACCCCATGATGGTGGGCAGCTCCTCATCACCCACCTCTGGGAAGCCCAGCAGGAAGAAACACTGCAAGTGGAAATACAGCCCTGCAGGGACTCTGCCCTTTTCATCACCAAAGCTGCTTGGGGCAACAGGATGAACCATAGGGAATCTCCCAGTTCTATCCTTCACCATAACTGAAGGATTAAAGCAGCAGCAAATGGGGTCTGAAGAGTTTACAGCATTAAGACGATGAGGGCTATTGCTTAAGGGGATAGGAGGGGCAGTTGGGGCAGCACAGCCAAGAAAAATCCGTGTAAACACATCTTACCTGCAGCTGCTCTTGGTAGGGAAGTCTCCACAGTGGAGTCACTGCGTTTGCTAACCTGGAAAGCACAACATCGTGGCAGTGACCTATGGCATAACATCCCTGACAGCTTCTTCACGGGCAGGACTGCTCTGGTGCCAGGGCTGGTTGCGAACACCCAAACTCCCGGTGAACCACAGAGAAATGCACAGTTTGTGTGGAGCAGGCAGGGAATTTCAAGCTGTCCACCTTCACTGGCCCACATTTTGGGAAAGCCGTACCTGTCCTCCCAGGACGGTTCTGGCGGGCTGCATCCCTCCCTGGCCTTTTTCTTCCCTTTCCCCGTTGTCGCTGTCGCCAGGCTGCGCTCCCAGAGCGGCGGCGATCGGAGGTGCCAGCGCGGGGGTCTCAACAGGCAGCACAGAGCCATGGTGGGGGGCGAGGGGCCTCACCCGCCTGCCGGTGGGACACGGGTGGGACAGTGCCCGTGTCACAGCAACCACGTGGCTGCGCGGAGCTCGCTCGGGACGCGCGGAAAGCGGAGTGTCCCGTGGGATGCTCAGGGCCGGGGAGGCAGCGGGAGGGATGTCTGGCTGAACCTGTCACCTCAGGGGCGAGGTGGGTGCGGGTGGGTGCGTGTGCTCTCACGTGCAGGGATGTCAGGACAGCGGGGACAGCCCCTCTCCCAGGCCGTGCCTCCAGCAGATGGCCATGGAAAAGCAGGAAGCAGGGCAGCACACGTGATCTCCGCACATGCCCGCTTAACTCTCCCGGGCAGCGAGTATTTTCAGCGCTGCTGGGGGTTTCCAGAGTCAGGCGTGGTTTATCTGGTTTGGGACCCCAAGAGTTCTTTTATCTCTTTGACCTCACCTAAAATTCCTGCACCCACACATCCTTCGGCCAGGAGGCTCACTCAACCACCTGGTACCATTTGGGTCAACCTTTCTTGTTTGAACCTGGCTGCTGCGGCCCCATCCGGGGGCTTCAGAGCCCGTCGCCATCCTGGTCCCCACCTCGAACCCGGTCTCAGTACCTGTCCCCGTCCCGATCCCGATCCCGAGGCGGCGGAGCCGGGGCAGGAGTGCGGGTCCGCCAGGCCGCCAGGGGGCGCAATCGCCGCTCAGCCCAGCTGCTCACCCGGGGCGGGGCCCACAGATAGAACCTCAATGGGCTCGGCCCTCCTTGACCGCGCCTCCTTGTGGGCGGGGCCACCCCCTCGCGCTGTCTGCGGTGGCCGCGCCCCCTCCCCGCCCCTGTCACGCGGGCGCGGCGCGGGCGCTGATTGGGCGCTGGGCGGGGCGGGGCGGGGTCAGTGCAGCAGCAGAGCGGGCGATGCTGGCGGCGGGCGGCGGCTCCGGCCCCGCCGGGCCGGGCGGCTCCGGGACGGGGCTCGGCGGCGACGGCGACTTCCTCTCTCGGTACCGGCTGGTGTCGGCCAAGCTGCGGCGGCGATTCCTGCGAAAGCCCAACGTGGCGGAGGCGGCGGAGCAGTTCGCGGCGCTGGCGCGGGAGCTGCGCGCCCAGGAGAGCCTGCCCTACGCCGCCTGGTGCCAGCTGGCCGTGGCGCGCTGCGCGCAGAGCCTGTTCCACGGCCCCGCCGAGGCGGCCGCGCTGGCCGAGGCCGCGCGGCTCTTCCTGCGGCAGGAGCGGGACCTGCGGCAGCGCCTGGGGCTGCGCGGCGGCTTCGGCGAGCACGTGTCGGCGGCGCAGAGCTGCGGGGCCTTCGCCGCCCGCCTGCACCTGGAGCGCGGGCAGCCCGCGCTGGCGGCCGGGCCGTGCCTGGAGCTGGCGGCCGCGCTCCGCGACACGGGCCAGCCCGCCCGCGCCGCCGCTCCCCTGCAGCGGGCCGCAGAGCTGCTGGGGGCCGCCCGGCTGCCGCTGCAGGCACTGCGCTGCCTGGACGAGCGGGCGTCCTGCCTGCTGCTCGCCCGCGACTACGCCGGGGCCTTGGCGGCGCTGACGCGAGCGCAGGCGCTGGCCGGGGCCGGGCTCGGCGGGGCGGGGGCCGGGGCGGCTCCCGGAGGTGCCTTTCTGGACGTGCTGGCGCGCTGCGAGGTGTCGCGGGTGCTGCTGCTGCTGCTCCTGCAGCCGCCACCGGCCAAGCTGCTGCCCGAGCACGCCCGCACGCTGGAGCAGTACTGCTGGGAGGCGCCCGACGGCGGGGCCAGCACCACCGGCGGCGCGGGCGGCCCCGGGGCGGGCGGGCTGCCGCCGGCCGCCAGCTACCTGCAGGCAGAGCTGTTCCTGCTGCTGCAGTCGGCCGTGCTGGCGTGCCAGGAGAAGGACGTGGAGGCGCTGAAGGCGCTGCAGGCGGAGCTGTGGCCGCTGCTGAGCGCCGAGCAGAACCACCTGCTCCACCTGGTGCTGCAGGAGATGCTGAGCCCTGCCGGGCAGGGGCTCTGAGCGCCGGCAGGGACCGCTCGGACTGGTCGCTTCAAACACAGACTCTGTCCCGCTATTTATTTTTAATACCGGCGCTGTAACACAATCAAGCCATGGCTGATGAACGGATGTGTTCACCTTTTGTCATAGTAAACTGCTCACTGTATGTACTGGATGTTGTCCTGCTTGGAAAAAGTGTCATCTCGAAGCGGAAGGACTGGTTAGGGGCAGAACAAGGCTGTGCATTAAAGGACTGGGTGCAGTTTATGTGTGTTGGAGGATTTGGGCATCTGGGGATCAAACGTTGCTGGAGTTGTGTTTTAAAGAAAACAAACAAAAAAACCCCTGCAAATCACAAACGAACAAAAAACTAACAAACCCACAAAAACTAAAAGGAGAATTAATTTTTTCCCCTCCTGAAAACAAACAGATGCTGCAGCCAACACGAGGCTGTGCATTTTGTGGTGGGTGAAGGTCACCAACAAGGGGGTTCAGGAGGGATGGATGTGCTTCAAGCAGGAAGTTTTGAGAGCACAGGAACAGGCTGTACTGGTGTGCTGAAAGGCAAGCCGGCGGGGAAGACAACCAGCTTGGTTAAACAGGGGGATTCTGAAGGAAATCAGGGATAAAAAGAGAGTTTACCAACTATGGAAGAAAGGGCTGACTACTTACGAAGAATTCAGGAAGACAGCTAGATAATGCAGAAAGAAAATCAGGGATGCAAAAGCGCAATTTGAAGTTAAATTGGCTGCTTCTGTTAAGGATAACAAAAAGTCCTTCTATAAATACATTAATAACAGAAGGAGGGGCAAAGAAAACCTCCATTCTTTGATGGACTTGGAGGGAAACATAGTTAATAGAGATGAGGAGAAGGCTGAGGTACTTAACACCTACTTTGCCTCAGTTTTTACCAGTAAGACAGGTGGCCCTCAAGGCAACTGGCCTC
>NW_020955939.1:308115-309754 GCF_003031625.1 Empidonax traillii
GGGGGCTCCGGGCGGGCGCGGGGATGGGGGTCTATGGGGGGTCTTTGCCCCCTCCCCGCGCCGTTCCCCCTTTCCCCTCCCGGGCCTGCCCCGCTCCCCGCGCTCACTCCCGGCGTGTCGCTCCCGCAGATTCCAGCGTGAAGAAGAAGAGGAAGAAGGACAAGCGGGCGCTCGCCGACGAGGATGTCGCGGTGAGAGGCGGGGGGGGAAAGGAGTTGCAATCTGCCCGGGCCGGGTTTGGGGGGCCGGGTGGGGGCTCCCCCAGACCCATCCGTGGGGACGCGGTGGGATGGTTGGTGGGGAGCGTGGGTAGGGCTGGGATGGGTTTGTCCCGCGCCGTTCCAGGAGGGAGCGCGGCCGCCCCACGTGGATGCGGCTGCGGAGCCTCCCGGGCCACGTGGAGGCGGCGGGAGCGCGGCCTGCCCGCCTTCCCCGCTCTCATCCCGCTGAACTCTGTCCCCACGCAGGACATCCAGCACACCGAGGACTTTCTCATCAAGCCCGCGTCCCGGGTGCCCCAGCTGGACACGTCGCAGTGGCCCTTGCTGCTGAAGGTATGGCAGGGTCTGCTCGGCCTCGTGGTCCGCCCTCGCTCCCGCTCCTTTTGTCCTCTGCCCGTGGCAGGGCACTGCTGCTTTGTGTGACCCCACTGCGTGCAGAAATCACGTTATAAAGCCTGGCCAGCAGTACTTTCATGCCTATTTTATAAGTTTACCGTGCCAGATTTCTTGAGCTTTTTGTTTGGGCCTGGCCATGCTCTGTGATGTGTGCAGACTCCAAGGTTGCTTGTGCTGAGTTTCTGGGGCATACTGGATTTATCCTCTGCAGTAAAGATGTATATTCTGCTGCTTTCCCATCTATTTCAGCCCAAGATTTGTTTGTTTCTTTCTCTGTGAAACATTGAGGTTTCATTGTCGGGTCTGTTTGATTCTGGAAGTGGCTCTGACGTTTACAAATCAGATCTTGTGTACCTGGGGGAGATGTATTGCAGGAAAGCAATGCTGAAACCAGGGTGAGCTCAGGAAGATTTGTAACTTCTGCTTCTGCTGGGATTTTGCAGAACTTCGACAAGTTAAATGTGAGGACAGCACACTACACACCTCTGCCTTCCGGTGCTAATCCTCTGAAGAGAGAGATTTCTGATTATGTTAGGTGAGTGCAATAAGGGCCAGAGTGGTTCGTTTTCTTTCACAGTTAATACCTTCAAAACATTTTCTGGCTGGGTTCCTTCCCTTGTGCCTTTGTGCTTGACTCAGTGCTTTGCCTGTAATCAGTGAACATATAATATAAAGTTTGCTTTCTTTCTGGGCCTTTGGCTGGTCTGTGGATGAACGTGCAAACACCTGAGGTACTCTCTGAGGTCTTTGGAAAAGTCCTTTGGCCTGCTAGGCTTTGAGACTGCTTGGAGTTTGGTTTCTTCTAAGTGCAGAGCAGTCAGGGGAGAGGAGAATTCCTTGACCATGGAATACATCGCCTGTTTTGCACTCTTGCTGTGTTTGCCTCTATGCTTAGCCCCTGTTCTTTGCCATCTTGCGCTGCAGGTCTGGCTTTATTAACCTCGACAAACCTTCCAATCCATCCTCCCACGAGGTGGTTGCGTGGATCCGCCGCATCCTCCGAGTGGAGAAGACGGGCCACA
>NW_020955939.1:309775-311607 GCF_003031625.1 Empidonax traillii
GGGGCCGGTGACGGTGCCGGTGACGTGCCCGGTTGCCGGTGACGTGCCCGGTGACGCGGGGCAGTCGCGGGGCCCGCCGGGAGGGGGTGGGCGCTCCGGAGCGTGCGGCGGGGACACCACGCGGCCATGCCGGACGAGTGCGGTGCGCAGCGGTGGGGACCGGCGGGGGCGCGGGGACCCCCGGCGGGGAGCGGGGCGCGGGGGGCTCCGGGCGGGCGCGGGGATGGGGGTCTATGGGGGGGTCTTTGCCCCCTCCCCGCGCCGTTCCCCCTTTCCCCTCCCGGGCCTGCCCCGCTCCCCGCGCTCACTCCCGGCGTGTCGCTCCCGCAGATTCCAGCGTGAAGAAGAAGAGGAAGAAGGACAAGCGGGCGCTCGCCGACGAGGATGTCGCGGTGAGAGGCGGGGGGGGAAAGGAGTTGCAATCTGCCCGGGCCGGGTTTGGGGGGCCGGGTGGGGGCTCCCCCAGACCCATCCGTGGGGATGCGGTGGGATGGTTGGTGGGGAGCGTGGGTAGGGCTGGGATGGGTTTCTCCCGCGCCGTTCCAGGAGGGAGCGCGGCCGCCCCACGTGGATGCGGCTGCGGAGCCTCCCGGGCCACGTGGAGGCGGCGGGAGCGCGGCCTGCCCGCCTTCCCCGCTCTCATCCCGCTGAACTCCGTCCCCACGCAGGACATCCAGCACACCGAGGACTTTCTCATCAAGCCCGCCTCCCGGGTGCCCCAGCTGGACACGTCGCAGTGGCCCTTGCTGCTGAAGGTATGGCAGGGTCTGCTCGGCCTCGTGGTCCGCCCTCGCTCCCGCTCCTTTTGTCCTCTGCCCGTGGCAGGGCACTGCTGCTTTGTGTGACCCCACTGCGTGCAGAAATCACGTTATAAAGCCTGGCCAGCAGTACTTTCATGCCTATTTTATAAGTTTACCGTGCCAGATTTCTTGAGCTTTTTGTTTGGGCCTGGCCATGCTCTGTGATGTGTGCAGACTCCAAGGTTGCTTGTGCTGAGTTTCTGGGGCATACTGGATTTATCCTCTGCAGTAAAGATGTGTATTCTGCTGCTTTCCCATCTATTTCAGCCCAAGATTTGTTTGTTTCTTTCTCTGTGAAACATTGAGGTTTCATTGTCGGGTCTGTTTGATTCTGGAAGTGGCTCTGACGTTTACAAATCAGATCTTGTGTACCTGGGGGAGATGTATTGCAGGAAAGCAATGCTGAAACCAGGGTGAGCTCAGGAAGATTTGTAACTTCTGCTTCTGCTGGGATTTTGCAGAACTTCGACAAGTTAAATGTGAGGACAGCACACTACACACCTCTGCCTTCCGGTGCTAATCCTCTGAAGAGAGAGATTTCTGATTATGTTAGGTGAGTGCAATAAGGGCCAGAGTGGTTCGTTTTCTTTCACAGTTAATACCTTCAAAACATTTTCTGGCTGGGTTTCTTCCTTTGTACTTGACTCAGTGCTTTGCCTGGAATCAGTGAACATATAATATAAAGTTTGCTTTCTTTCTGGGCCTTTGGCTGGTCTGTGGATGAACGTGCAAACACCTGAGGAACTCTCTGAGGTCTTTGGAAAAGTCCTTTGGCCTGCTAGGCTTTGAGGCTGCTTGGAGTTTGGTTTCTTCTAAGTGCAGAGCAGTCAGGGGAGAGGAGAGTTCCTTGACCATGGAATACATCGCCTGTTTTGCACTCTTGCTGTGTTTGCCTCTATGCTTAGCCCCTGTTCTTTGCCATCTTGCGCTGCAGGTCTGGCTTTATTAACCTCGACAAACCTTCCAATCCATCCTCCCACGAGGTGGTTGCGTGGATCCGCCGCATCCTCCGAGTGGAGAAGACGGGCCACA
>NW_020955939.1:311907-446021 GCF_003031625.1 Empidonax traillii
ATGGAATACATCGCCTGTTTTGCACTCTTGCTGTGTTTGCCTCTATGCTTAGCCCCTGTTCTTTGCCATCTTGCGCTGCAGGTCTGGCTTTATTAACCTCGACAAACCTTCCAATCCATCCTCCCACGAGGTGGTTGCGTGGATCCGCCGCATCCTCCGAGTGGAGAAGACGGGCCACAGTGGCACCCTGGATCCTAAGGTGACGGGGTGCCTCATTGTGTGCATTGAGAGGGCGACACGCCTGGTCAAATCTCAGCAGAGCGCAGGTATGTTTGTTGCCCAGGCCACTTGCAGTGACTGGGGATGTGTGAAGTGCTTTTGGAGACAAAGTGGAGATTCCCAGTGCTGAAGGGGCCAATCTTGGCCTTCAGTGCCTTGAACTTCAAGGGTTGCTTATCACTCTGAGCCAATCCGTGCTGTCACAAGTGATTGTTCGTTGCTTCTGTGGGGCTTGTGCTGTTTTAAGTCAGTGAAAACACTTCTGACAGGGTTTTATGTACTAAGTGAACTTGCAGCCTCAGCCTCTTACCAGTCCAGTGAAATAAAACTCGGTGAAGAGATGAACGTAGCTTAGATTTATTTCCCTGGAAGAATAACCAGCTCTGGAATAAACCATGCATGCTTCTTAGCAGAGGTGGTTGTTAAGATTTCAGGGCCCTGAGGACATGTGGCTTTGAGGGAGTGTGGACCTTGAGGTCAACATTAAATAAAAGTGGCCGCTCCTGACTGCTCTTGTCATTCTTTCAGGCAAAGAGTATGTGGGAATTGTTCGGCTGCACAGTGCAATTGAGAGTGAGGCTCAGCTGGCCAGGGTAAGTCTCCCGTGCTCTCAGCCAGGCTGGCACCTGGCCTGCAAAGTGTTGGGCACTGGTGGGAGATGAGGGGACAGGAAGGGAGCTCAGGTGTGCTGTGTGTGTGAGGTGATGACGCAGTTTATCCATTCTCTGAGTGCAGTGGTGCTGCCCTCCTGCAGCACCCCGCTCCCTGTTCTAGGGTCTGGGTGCTGTGCAGCCTCCAGACATCCTGCAGTGTCCCTCTGGGGGCTGCTGGGATGTGTGGCTGGCTGCCTGCAGGAGGGGAGCAGTGCTGGCAGGGCTGGAGCCCCTCTCTGGGGGGCTCCATCCTCACTGGGACGAGGGATGGTGTCTGATCACACGCTGCCACCTGATGGGAAAAGCCTGGCTGCGCTCACTGGCAGCTGGGGTGGCATCTTGACCACATCATGGGTTTGTACTGGCTTTATTAAATATGGCATCACCAAATAATGATAAACCTTGTGTTTTGGTGGAGACTCCAAGGTGCTCTCTCACATTTGGGCGCAGGTGTGAGCTGTTGCTTCCCCTTCCTCCCTCAGGCGATAGAAACTCTGACAGGCGCGTTGTTTCAGCGACCACCCCTCATTGCTGCTGTCAAACGACAACTGAGGGTCAGAACCATCTATGAGAGCAAGCTGGTGGAGTATGATCCCGAGAGAAGATTAGGTAAAACAAGGTTTTCCTGCCTTCTTTCCTCTTAAGCTGGCAGCTGGTAGAATTTTCTGTGAAACGGGCTGCTTTGTATTCTTGGCAGATGTCTTAAGACCTAAATTCTCCCCACTGTCAAGCACTAAGTGCTTCTTGCATTATTTTTATGAGCTGAGAAGCAAATCCCATCTGTTTCTTGTACTGCTGCATCCTTCGTGGAAGAGCCAAATGATGTCAATTAGATGGCATTAGCTCTCAGGGCAAAGATGACCTTCATCTATCACCCCATTCTGATGGCTCTGTGAAGGGTTGTCAGTGCGGCTTCTGGTAAAGGGCGTGGTTCATTTCTGGATGTCTGCTCTAAAATACTCCTCTGTCATCCGTTCCAGGCATCTTCTGGGTGAGCTGTGAAGCGGGCACCTACATCAGGACTCTCTGTGTGCACCTGGGGTTGCTGCTGGGCGTGGGGGGGCAGATGCAGGAGCTCCGCAGGGTCCGCTCGGGCGTCCTGGGAGAGAAGGTAGAGTGGCAGCTCTCGCTGTAACCAACCCCCTCGAAATGCTCAGAATTGCCAAGAATAAGAATTTCTTGGAATGTGGGAGTTTTATGGTGATAGGAGAAGGTTTAGGCACGTGGCTGCCGGGAGGAATTCCGTGAATAGCCCCCAAAAAGTGGGAGCTCTTTTCCATAGGTGGTCTGTAACCAAAGTGTTGAGTTCAGTTCAGGATATTGCTCCTGTTCTGGTAATTAAACTTTGGGACAGCGAGTGACTGGGAAGTGCACTGTGGTGACTGAAGGTTTGTTTTATGTCACCTGTGTTTCTCAGCCTACAAAAACCACACATTCCTCGAGTTCAGGAATGTTGGCTGTCAGCTTGGCATTGGCACAGCCCAGGGAACATGTTTCATTGGAATGAGCCTGGGAGATGCAGCCTAGTGTGATCTTGAATGCTTGTACAGCCTTTTCAGTCTGGTCATAATTGGATCCTCCAGAACTAATTTCTCTCTTTGCAAAGCTGCAGTATCAAAATGCAAGTGCTTCCCCACCCATCTGTGCTCTCAGCACAGCTATAATCCCTGGCAGTCATTTCTGAATTCCAGGTGTTGGGTGCTTAGAATTCCTTCAGGATTTATTCCATGCTACATTTGGAAGAGCTGGTTAATTTAGACTGTCTAGAAGTCCCAGGAAGTTGTGTTAGTCGTATTTTAAGGTTTCCTGTGGACAGACATTATACACTAGATCCAAGTGCTGTCTGAGATTAGGAACGTTGGAGTCTGGTAGCCCAAGTCAGGCTGACCTCAAGCTCCAGATGGAAAGTATTTTTTCCTCTTTTAGATCACGTCTTAATGCTTGAGTTGGGCATCTGTTCTTCGCTCCCTTTCAGCACATTATTTGCTTGTGGACTTCAGCTGCTTTTTGGTGTGTGTGTCGGTGTTTGAAGTTGGTGGCTGGTGGCAGAGTTTAGAGGGGTTGTGTCTTTGCAGGACAACATGGTGACCATGCACGACGTGCTGGATGCACAGTGGCAGTACGACAACAACAAGGATGAAAGCTACCTGAGGAGAGTCATCCTGCCCCTGGAGAAGCTGCTGACTACACACAAGAGGCTCGTCATGAAAGACAGTGCGGTGAGTTCCTGAGGGAGTGCCAGCTGACAGAGAGTTCATGGCGTCCTCTTGACTTGTACAGCAGATTTAACATGGGGGATCAGGAGCCACGTGATGTCCAGTGCTATCCTGATTGTGACTCGTGTAGAACCCAGTGAGAGCCACTGCCAGATCAGCAGTGAGATGCAAGAGTCAAGAATTGTCAGAAGCTGCTCTCCTCACTTGTGGAGGACGCTGATGGTTATGAGAGATCTGCCTCACCCACTGTTTGCTGTGGTGGATGCTTTGCTGGCTTCTTCCAAAGCCCCCAGGTTTTATGTAGTGCACAAAGATAAATGGGTAGAGGTATTATAGCTGGGATGGTAATGGCAGTGGGAAGCTAAATATCAGAGGCACTTGATACCTTGTTTTTACTCTCCTAAGAGCTATAAGCCCTCCTGTTCTGCACATTTTCAGGTTAATGCCATTTGCTATGGAGCCAAGATCATGCTGCCTGGTGTTCTGAGGTATGAAGACGGTATTGAGCTTAATCAGGAGATTGTTGTCATCACCACAAAAGGAGAAGCTATCTGCCTAGGTATGGAACTCCTCGTTCTTCTTGTGCTCAGCTAACCCAGGCTGTGTGACAGTGAATGCACCACAAATGAGTCCTCCTGCACAGAAGGTTTAATTAGTGCTTCCTGACGGGGACTGTGGGCCCAAGGCAGCTGGGGTTGGGCAGGATGTTAAGAAACAGTCTTGGGCAGGGTGTGAGGTTTTCATCAGCTGTGTGTGTGAGGTGATGACGCAGTTTATCCATTCTCTGAGTGCAGTGGTGCTGCCTTCCTGCAGCACCCCGCTCCCTGTTCTAGGGTCTGGGTGCTGTGCAGCCTCCAGACATCCTGCAGTGTCCCTCTGGGGGCTGCTGGGATGTGTGGCTGGCTGCCTGCAGGAGGGGAGCAGTGCTGGCAGGGCTGGAGCCCCTCTCTGGGGAGCTCCATCCTCACTGGGACGAGGGATGGTGTCTGATCACACGCTGCCACCTGAGGAGCCTTGGGAGCTGTAATACAGCCAGGCCACTCAACCCTGCTGTTTGTACTGCCTGCACTCTGCTCATCTTGGGGTGCTGGGGGGAAAAACATAAAATTTTTGGGAGGATTAGTCTCCTCTAGCTTGGCACTGCAAGGCTTTGGGAGCTGGCAAAGGAGCAGCTCTGTTCCTTCCTGTAGTGATGTGGTTCCTTGAGGTGCCTGGGGGTGGTGGTGTTAATCCATGGCTGCCTTTGAGCAGGGCAGCTTTTGGAAGTCTTAGTCCAGATCCTGCTTCCAGTGAGTCTTTGGGGTGAAACAGCCCTGGTGGGGGATGTTGGTCCTCTTTGTGCTGATAGTTCTGCTATTAAAGAGTTGATGACCCTCCCTGCCTGCTTCTGCAGCCGTTGCCTTGATGACCACAGCAGTCATTTCCACCTGTGACCACGGCATCGTGGCCAAGATCAAGAGAGTGATCATGGAGAGAGACACATACCCCCGAAAATGGGGTCTGGGCCCCAAGGTGAGCGGTGGGGGGGTGCAGTCGGTCCCAGTGCAGTGGTGGGAGCCCAGCAGTGGTGGGATGTGGGACTCTTGGGGTCCCCTTGGGCAGAGCTGTGCCTGTGTGTTCTTCAGGGACTTCCTGCAATTCTACTGCAGCTTTCTGGAGCAGTTGTAGGTGTTAAGGCATGGGCTCCTCAGGTCTGCACAGCACCAGCCCTCCTGTGGTGAAGAGCCAAATGATGTGAAATGGATGGCATTAGCACGCTGTGCAAAGATGACTCTCATCTATCACCCCTTGCTGATGGCTCTGGAGTGGCTGGGCAAGGAGCTGCTTCTCCTGGTGCAGCTGCAGCACTGTTTAAATGCAAACTGTCTTGTGAGGCACTAAATTGTGCCTCAGGGACAGGAAGAATGGGAACATCCATTGGCTCCTTATTTACTGATGAAGATACCTCCTCTCTGAGATTTAGGCAGCTGTGCAGGGCATGTTTTGTGTGAGTTGTTAGAAGGTCCTTGGAAAAGTGTTTAAGCACACTATAGTTGCTGGCTTGGCTTGCTCCTGGGTTACCTCCTCTTAGGCTGAGTGGCTGAAGCCCCAGGGAGGATCTTTCCTACCTTGGAGCTGCAGTTTGACTTGTTGCCCTTGGCTCTCAGGCCAGTCAGAAGAAGATGATGATCCAGAAGGGTCTGCTGGACAAGCACGGAAAGCCCAATGAGAGCACCCCAGATTCCTGGAAGAAGGAGTATGTGGATTACAGGTGGGCACAGGGTGTGTGGCTCCCTCGTGGTGTTCAGAGGGGAGTCCTGTGCAGCAAGGGCAGGGTTGGGTGCTGCTGTTTGGCCATGGAACGTGTTAGGCTTGGCCCAGGGTGGTTGACCGTCCTGACCTGTGCGGTGCACTTGGCGTTTCTTGCAGTCCCGGGAATGTGATGTTGGGCAGTGTCACAAGGAAAGGGCCTGAGCAGACAGTTATCCCTTTTTAGCCTGTGCTTGTGGTTCTAGAGGGAGTCAGTCTGCTAAATTAAAAATGGGGGAGGCCTTGCTGTTGCCCAGCCCAGCTGGCCCTGGTGCAGGCTGCAGGTCTCCCCCACACCAACTTCCCCACCCAGCTCCTGGGGTGGCTTGTGGAGCCCTTGTGAGGGGAACAGGGCTCTGAACATGTGCAGAGCAGTGTGAGGCAGCAACTGTCCTGCTCAACCTGGGCATCCTTCCTTTCAGGGATACTTCCAAGAAAAAAGCAGCTGCTGCTGATGACCAACCTGTTTCAGAGCTGGAGAGGGCTTCAAAAGTGAGTATTGTTAGTGCTCTGTGGCTGTAGGATTTTTGGGCCCTGATGAAGAATGGATATGTGCCTGAGTCAGGGCTTCTACACGCCTCTAAAAAGGTGAAGCAGTGTTATACATAAATATTTAGGATACGGGAAGCACTGAGAAATACAGGGTGCAGTACTGGCAGAAGCAAATCCTAGACAGCATATGCTAGAGGCAAAATACTGCAGTGGGCTTGGAAACAGTTTCCCCCTCGGCTGAGCTCTGTTGGAAGGTGTTGGTGTGTCTGACAACGTGTCCCCCAACAGAGGAAGCGAGAGTCGGAGAGTGAAGGTGATGAAGCTGTGACCCCACCATCCCCTGCCACCCCTCCAGCAGAGGAGCTGAGCAAAAAGGAAAAGAAAAAGAAGAAGAAAGAGAAGAAGGCCAAAGAGGCAGCTGAGAGTGGGGCAGAGCAAATAGAAGTGGTATGTCATGGGTGCTGCCGTGGTACGGTCCAAACGTGGGGGAAGTGTCCCAAACACCTCCAGGATAAACACATCAGCATCCTGCTGTGCATGTCCTCAGAGTGCCAGGCTCCCAGAGCAGAGGAAGATGTTTTACAGGGGTGCTTTTGTAGACTGAACTGGCTGAGGGTGTTGGGAGATAGGGCAGGTGAAGCTTCTGGGGGTGGGTTCCTGCCAGGCCACCTCTGTGCTCTGGTGCCCTATCGTGGGCCCTGGGGGGAGGATGGTGCTGGCATTCAGTCTGTGCTTGAGTGTTTTTATAGTGGTGAGGGAGTGGGACTGTTCCTCCTGAAATGAGCAGTGGGGGATTCCTTTTTGATTTCTCCCTGACCTCTCCACAGACCACTGAGACCAGCACCAAGAAAAAGAAGAAGAAGAAACAAAAGGAGGTCGAAGAGAGCTCGGAGTAAGCAACTGGATCTGTCCAAAGCAGGCAACCTCATTAGGAAAGAGGAACCTGAGGCCTTGGGAAGAGCAGGACTGGCTGTGTTGGCAGGAGGGCCAGCAAGCTGCAAGTTCTCTTCTGCTGTGTATCAGTGAGCATGTGTTTGCCCAGCATGTGCCCTGCTCAGGTGCCCCTCTTCATCCTGTTTTAAGGGTTGCCAGAGGAGTGGGGGTGCCTGACTGTCCCTGCACTGGATTGATCTCTAAAGCTGAGCACCATGACAGCAATAAGAAGTGATATCATAGGGAAGCTGTAACTTCTGGCCCTTACTTGTTTTCACCTAGAGGGTGGAATAATCTTTCTCCCCCTTCTAGTACTGCCTCTTCCTTTTCTTCCAAGGCTGAAACTGTTACCTGACAGTTACAAGAATGTATTGATGCCTGGAGGACTGGCTTTGTCACAGCCCGTCTGAATGGGTTTGGATGGGGATGGTCAGACCAGTTATTCAGAGGGCTCTGGTTTGTTTTTTAACTTGGCCACACGCTTGGCTCAACCTACATGAAATCAAATAGTCCACCCAGACATTCTTCAATACTTTTTTTCTTTACCTTTTTCACAAAAGGTAAACGTTAAAACGTTTTAATTCCTCTTTTTTGCTTTATTTCCTTATCTGGAATGGCTTGCTGGGGGTCAAAGGTCTCTTCTCTGTCACAGGGCTAGTGTTGTGCCAGGATTTTGGCTCATTTTAAATGGGAAGGGATCCAGGCTGCTTTGTTCTGAGATTCATCCCCGCAGATCCTGTAACTTTTAGCCTCGTTCTCTGCTTTTATCTGAACTGTCTATCTTCCCCTCCATAGCTGGAGATGAATGCAGGCAGTGGGGACAGCAGCTGGTGGCTGTCAGAACCCGAGCAGGAAAAAAAATAAAAATAAGGTCCATTTTTATGTCCTCTTTTTTTACATAAAAAAAATAAAAACTCCTGTTTTTAACTGGGCCACTTTGTTACTCACCTGGCTCCTCTGAGAGGTCAGTGGTTTGTTCATGGGGAGGGCAGAGAAATGGGGGTGATGATATGGACCATCTCTACGGGGGGTCTTGTCATTGCTTGGGATTTTAGGGGTGCTGTGGGGCCAAACCCACCTGGGGCTGGGTGTTCTCTCTGTTCCTTGGCCTGCCTCATCTTGAGTGCCCAGCCTGAGAGGTAAAAAACACCAGCCATGGCAATGTTTCAGCGCACATTTATTGCTGCTCGTTGTTTCCCTGCAGTGGATCAGAACGAAGGTCCCTATTGCACATAGATTTTATTTTTTGGCATTCTTAAAAAAAGAAAAGGAACAAACAAAAAAAAAATTGCACAAGACTTTTTAACCACCTTCCCCCTTGCCCCTATAGCTGACTGAACACACAAATGAGATTTTTTCACCTACAAGATGGCTGTGGTTGGCCCAGGAGGCACAGCAATGCTTCCCAGGCGTGCTGTGGTGGGGCTTGTGCATCAGTGCACTCCTGCAGGAGGAACCCCGTGGTGAGGATGGCTTTCATGTTTGCATACAGAGTGCGAGAGACACCCTAGCCTCTGGAAAAACATGCCTGGATGATCTTTGTAGAGACTTTTCTACTGCATGCAACAGATACTTGTGGCTGGACGTAATTTACCCACTGAGCAGTCCCTCTGGGGTTTGGTCTGTGGGACTTGCTCAGCTGCTGCTGAGTTTCTCTGGCCAGGCTGTAACAATCCAAGCTGCACGGTGAGAATTTCAATACAGTGAGTTTGTTTGTTTTTTTTTTTACACCTATGGTTGCACAGGATGAATCAGAAAACCCCAACCTTGGAACACAGGGCGAGGCCTGCCTGGGGGTGGGTGTTCCACGCCACATCCATCAAATCCACCCCTGCCTTTTTCTGCCCTTCCCTGTTTGTAAGAGGAAACCCTTGGCTGTAGCTGGTCTGTGTGAGGCCTCCTAAGCTGTGGGGATTCCTTGAAGCCTCATGGACACCAGGCAGGGGTCTGGGTTGTTTCTGTGCACTCCTGCAATGTCAGAAGACATCTGCCTGGAAAGCCCCTGCCCTGCCACTTCCCTTGGGACCGGTGCAGAGAAGATCAGGTGGGTGCTTACAGCAGGACTGTGCTTTCCCTTGGCCTGGTGAGGCAGGGAGCTGTGCTCTGAGCTAACGGGGTGCCCTGGGCTCTGCTGCAGCCACTGACTTACCCTGCAGTGCCGGGGGGGTGGCTGTCCCCCAGGCAGCCCCCGTCCTGTGTTCCTTCCCCCAGGAGAGGAGATGTGGGCACCCTCTGTGTGTGTGTGTGTGTGTGTCAACCAACTGAGAGCATGTCCATGGAGCAGCAGAAGGAGGGAGTTGTGCTGGGCTGTGTGTGTGGGCCGGGGGAAGCTGAGGAGGTTTCTCCCCACAGCTGCAGGATGGCTGATGGGAAGCGGCTGGGGCTGGATGCCCTCTCAGTAGACCCAGGAGACAGGCACCCACTGTGGAGAGCTGCAGGCCTGCTCAAAGGCTTCCTGCAGCAGCTGGAGGCTTTCTTCCACCCCGTTGTTGACCAGGGAGAGGTCGAAGTAGTGTGCGTAGCGGCTGCGGATGCTCTCCGAGTCCTTCCGGAGCTGCTGCAGAGCCTCAGACTGCAAGGAGGAACAGGAGAGGAATTTCACTGCCCACCCCAACCAGGAACCCCCCACCAAAACAGCTCCAGTGGTTGCGAAGTACCAGAGCACAGGGCATCCTTGCAGCTGGACAGACCAGGGTCTCTGAGTTTCTCTGGCTGGACTCTCAGCATCAGGTTACCTGCCAGAGCAAGGCCAGACCTGCTTGTTCTCATATTTACCTGTAAAACGCTCTGTGGAGGCTGCCAGGGAGAATTCAGGAGCAGCAGGGTGCTCAGGGCTATGCAGTGTAGCCAGCTCAGGGCCTCAGGCTGGGTTGCAAGTAGAATCCCTGCAGGATGCTTTACCAGCCTCTCTCTACTGGTTCTGGCTGGGTTTTAGTGCTTTATTTTGATAGTAAAAGCAAAGCTGCCTGCCCCCTCCTGCCTGGATAGTAGGGGCATCCCAAGGGTGTATCCCTGCAGGCAGCTCTGCCCCCAACAATGAATTCCAGGCGATTTCTACATATTTTCCTAATGGAGCTTGAAAGGCAGGCAGCTTCTGTGCCTGGGGAGCAGGGGGATAGCTTGGGGTGCAGTGCTCACTGAGCTCTGCTGTGTGCAGATATTAATAGACCTGAACAGATATTCTTAGATTATAATATTAATTATAATATATCTATTATATAATTGCATGCATTAATATATTAAATAGACTTAGATATTAATAGACCTAAACAGATATTATTAGATTATTATTAATTACTAAATCTAGTATATATCTATTATTAATAGATCAAAAGGACCTCAACAGATAATAATAGACCTAAACCAGTCCAAGTCTTAATGTCTTTCCCTTCCCTGTTAGGCCACTTTGGTATGAATCACAGCACCAACACCTTTAGTGGTCAGCACTAAAACCGTATTACAGATGTCATCTTTGCAATACCACACCTTCCCAGAAGGCACAGCAGGTTTCTGCCTTGAAGGTGTTCAGTTCAACACTGACAAACTTTAAATGTAATCAACAATTACCCCAGGAAAAAAAAAATGAAAAAAGGAGATAACTGCTTAGCTACTTTCATCTTGAAAGAGTTACTGAATATATCCATCTATTCTTGGAAAATGAATTTTTTCTGTTATGGATGAAGCTGGCAGCTCTTGGGGGTGGAGAGGGGAGAGCAATGAGCAGTTTGCAGGGTCATGTGAGCTCTCCTGGGTCACATTAACGCTGCTGCATCCCTCTGGTAAGAGTGAGCCGAGCTGCAGGGTTATAAATAGTGCCTGGCAGCAGGGCTGGCCCTGCCTACCGCAGCAGGATGTAATTCCTCCGGCTGGAGGCAGCAGTAGGTGACAGCAGGAGGTGGGGGCAGCAGGCCCCTGAGGCTCTGAGACTTGCCCACCTTTCCCCCTTCCTGCTGCATCTGGCTGTGCATCCCTCTGCCAGCTGATGTGCCTCCAAATAGCTGCACAATGCTTGTTCTGAAGGATGCAGAAATACCCTCCCTGTACCTTAAGCATTAGGAATTCAAATTGAATAGGCTGGGATAGGTGGCCTTGGCTGCCTGTGAGTCCAGGAGGAGCACAGCTCTGGGTTCCCATTGTCCCATCACTTCCCACCTCCCTGCCAGGCTGGGGCAGGGCAGGGTAGGCAGAACTGCTCCTGCATCCAAGGGCCTTCCCGGGAATTGGTAGCCCGTGATTTCCAGCCTCCTGCTTGGCTCTGAGTGAGTTAACTGCCCTATCAGTGTTGCTTTCATCCTAATAGTTAAAGAGATCAGCATCTCAATGAGGCAAAGGATGAAAGCAGCCCTTGTTTGTGTGTCCATTTGCATAGCTGATGGCAGGATAAATCATCCTGCCCCGGGGATGCTGGGCTGAGCTCCCCACACGTGTTAGAGGCTGATTATGCTGCAGGGATGATGGTTGCTGGGGGGTGTCAGTCAGAGACAGGGAGTCTACAGCTGCAGGAATTCCTGTTTCTTGGGTCTGAGTTCTCCTGGACAACCACAAAATCTCAGCAAACAGGAAGAAGCTGATGTGGAGCAGGAAGAGCCCTGGGTTGTTGCTTAGGGCTGGTTGTCCCCTGGCCATGGGCTGGTGAGCCCAGCTGGAGGGGGACAGGAAAGGGACAGGCTTGGCACCCTGTGCCACTCACCTCCTCTGCCTTGTCTGTTGGGGCAATGAAGACGATGAACGGGGAGAGCTCGGCTGTGCGCACGATCTTGAGGGTCTGTGGAGAGAGGGGGGTTGTTATCAGGGTGTGCCCTTCCCCAGGGTGGGACCAAGCACAGCCAAGGCTGCTGTCCCCCCCACCCCATGCTTCCCCACAAACCAGCCTGGCTATCACAGCCAGGTGTGTGCCAGGATGGGGAATACCCACCCTGGGAATGGAAATGCCACCCCAGAACTCGCTGGCTTTTTCTTTGGGCAAGGGCACCTGTCCTGCCCACCCCTCCCCCTGCTCCCTACCTGGGGCTCAATGTCCAAAATAGCGACTTTGTCCTGCTGGTGGATCTTGTGCACTGTTTCAAACTTGGTGCCAAACATGTTTCCCTGGTAGCTTCCAAACTCCAAGAACTCATTGGCTGAGATGTCCCGGGTCATCTCCTCGGTGGAGACAAAGTAGTAGTCCTTCCCATCCACCTCATTCTTCTTCTGGGGGCGTGTGGTGTCTGGGGAGGGAGGGAGAGGTGAGTGCTGGCCACCAGAAGGACCAGGGGACAGAGTGGAGCAGCCATGGAGGCCCTGTATTCCTCAAGACTAGGCTGTACTAATCCCCCTTTACTTCCTGGGACAAGAATGGAACTCAGCCAGCCCGAGGGCAGACACGGAGGTGGGAAGACTGAGGTGTCTCAGCAGAGTGGGTGGATGGCAGCAGCCCCTGCAGCTGCCTGTGGGCATGTTCAGCACATGGGACAGCAGGCAGGGAGGCCCTGCAGTGCCCCATGTGGGGACCCCTGACTTCTGCTGGACAAACATCTCCCACCTCCCGTCAGAACGTCTGGGATCAAAGAGGTGAGAGGAAATGGAGGAAATGCATCCTGTGCTGTGCCCTCCACCCTGGCTGGGTACTTACATGGGGGTGGATACATGAACTTGTCTGGGTTGCTGCTGAGCAGAGCGTTCTTGATGTGGCTACGGCCCACTCCGCTGGCCCCTGGATGGACAGAGAGACAGACACTGGAGCTGGGCTCAGAGCAGCCTCCACAGCTCTGGCTCTGAGGAAAGGTGCAGAGCTTGGCCTGGGCCGTGCCCAGAATGTGCTTTCTGAGCTGGTCTGTGGTGTCTTCCAGCCCTGGAAGAGCCTCTCCTTGCCCTGGGCATGCTCACCTCCAGCCCCAGCTGGAGGCAGGGCAGCAGCAGCCAGCACGGCTGGGCATGGTGGGCTGCCCATGCCTGTGGAGTCAGTCCACCAGCAAGAGCTCAGTCCCTGCAGCGTGGGAGTCCTTGCTTTGGTGCAACTGTGCAGACCAGAGCTGCTTTTAATAAAGATTTCCCACGAAGATACGTAGGAGCTGCAAACGCCTGAATTAACTCCACCTCAGCATTGCAGTGCAGGTGCCAGAGCGTGCACAATGATGCTGCGTGGAGGAGCTCAGCTGCAGGCAGAAGAAATGCTGCCCCAGGCCCTGGTTCCCCTGGGACCCACCACACAGCCCCTGCGCTGAAGAGGATGCCTGGCACAGGACCTACCAATGAGCACCAGAGTCTTCCTCTTGAAGGCAGGCAGCCTCACCACCTCCTCATATGAAACAACATCCAGCTGGTCAAAAACTGGGAGGGAGGAGAAACAAGACATGGAACGGTCAGAGCTGGGTTGGCCATAGGAGCAGGACCTTGTGCATGTCAGACCAAAGCCAGGTTCTTGGGCAAAATGGGCAGAGTGGTCAGGACTGGGCTGGGAGCTCATCCATGTTTGGCTGCCTGGGGAAAAGGCAGCAGCCTCAACAGCAAGCAGCATGTGAGGGGCAGAGTGGGCACTGGGGAGCTGGACCAGCAGCTGCTGAAGAAGCAGCCAGGGCTGCTTTTGCTCAGTAATTCTGCTCAGGACAGCAGGACCTGGGAGATGGGTGGAGAGGCAGCAGGATGCCGCAGGGAGCTTGTTGCTGGGGGAGCTTTATTTATCTTGGTGATTTACAGCCTTGTTTGTGGCCGGTTGGAGCTGCAGGCTGGGCTAGGAGCCAGCATGTCCTCAGGTATCCACCTCTGCCAGCTCAGAGAATTTGCAAAGGTGGCTGAGGGTCAGTTCCCTGCCCCACCAGGGATAACAGTTTGGTAGCTGTGGGAGCAGTTTGAGCTGCTCTCTAATTGCTGAGCAGCAGCACAGCCATTGCCTGCCCTCTGTTCAGCAGGCTGTGGTGTTTGAGGCCCACGAGCCTGACCTCACAAAGCCAGGAGTGCCAGGGATTGTAACCACAGGAAAGCACAGCAGCTCAGTGCTGAGCCAGCCCTGGCCTCGTGCCCTACATGGGGACACAGCTGTGGCCACCTGAGGGCATGAAAACTAAGGAAGGGATCATGAAAAGCTGACAGGTGTGGGGTATCCTGCCCACTGCCAAGACAGCTGGGCTGTTTGGTTGACTCCCACAGAGGACAGAGGCAGGAGTGAGGCCATCCCCCAGGGCTGGGCATGGAGCCCATTGCCCTGCTCACACTTACTTGAGCTGTGCTTGGCCAGGTATTTATCTTTGCACTTCTTCTTCTTCCCAAAGGGGCTACAGCTTGGGGATTCGCTCTGACTGGGCTGGGTGACACTCGCCACGCGCCTGCCGAGAGAGGAGACACCACTGTGGCCCAGCTGTCAACCCAGCCCTGGGGAAAGCAGCAGGACTGTCCCTCAGACATGCAAAGGCAAGAGGAGCAGGTCGGCTGCTGGGACAGGCAAAGGCTCACCCTGCAGCAGAGGGAGGGGACATCTGCCTGCTTGTCCCAGCAGTGACACCGGTGTTGCCCAGCACACTTGAACTCCTGCTAGCACACGGTCACTGTTCCCACTTCCACTCCCAGATCCAGCCCTTCTGGTCAAATCCAGGCACCTACCACTCCTGCAGCTCTGGAGAAGGGATGAGTCCTGCTGACTCGGTGCAGGAGCCCTCCACCCGGCCCTGCCACCAGTTGCTGTCGTCCTTGTTTATGATCTGAATCACGTCGCCGATCTGAAACTTCAGTCCTGCTTCCTTGCAGGGGATCAGGTTGTCTTTTTTGGGGTCGTAGTCAAACTGTGCCCTCATGAACATCTGCAAAACAGAGAGGAGAGCAGACCAGGGTCAGCACAGCCCTGCAGGGTGGCTGAATTTGGTCGTGTCCAGCTCCTGCCTCCACCTTGCACTCCCCAGCAGTGACTGCAGAGATGGCTCCAGGTACAAGGTCCCTGCTCCAGGAGGGACCACAGCCCCTGCTGCTTTCCAGGCCCCACAGGGCTGGGCTGGGAAAAAGGAGAGGCACAAAGCTTTGGAGTGAGCTCTTGGGCATGGAATTACAGTGAGATGTGCTGGGGGGTGGAGGAGGGAGGGAGAAGGATGGCATCTTGGCCCTACTGGGAGGCAGTGACAGGGCTCTAGGCAGGCCTACATGTCCACAGCTGGTGTTCAAACCCTGCCATGGAGCCTCCCTGCAGTGCCCTGGGTGCTGCACAGTGCTGGTGAGCTGAGCCAGCTGCAGAGCAGTCACAGTGCACAACTGGGGTCTGCAGTGGGGAGAGCACAGAGGACACATCACAACGGTGCACCCTGCAATGTGATGTCCTGTGGACCCCTGGGAAGGTTGTGTCTCAATCCCCAGCTGCTCTGTGCAGGCTTTTTCCCAGAACTGGGCACTCCCTGCGTGGCATGAGGCCTTCAGGGAGCCAAAGCTGTAGTGCTGAATCCATCCCTGCCTTGGTCTCTCCCAATCCTCTCAGCATCAGCTACTCTTGCAAAGTTACATTCATCACAGCTGCAACTGGAAACGAGCTGTTGCTGCTTCCCAGGTCACTGTGCACTCTCCTGAGGGAAGCCCAGGGGACCAAGAAGGTGTGAGAAAGTGGACTTTCTCTGCCCCTTCTGCTCACCCAGCTCTTTGGGAGCAGACCTACAGCTCCTACTCCCATTGGGACACCCTAGCCCACTGCCCTGCCCTGGCCTCAAGCCCCCCTGAAGCCAGCAGGCAGCCAGACATCTCTTGCTGCCTCCCAAGCACCTTTGCAAGGTCAGGATGAAAATGGCACGTGGTTTTCACACATGCACATTGTTTTCCAGGGAGGTTGTTAGGGAAGAACAGACTCAGAGAGCAGCAGTCCCCCACCCCATGAGGAGGGCAGGCCACATGTGTACCCAGCATGTCCTACATTGCCCCTTGCTCTTCAATGCCTGGATGAGCTGTTTCTTGAGTGAAGTGCTGCTGCAGCAGCAATTTGTCTCTGGCCAGCATACCCAGGAAGATCAGGACCGTGTCAGGACCAGGGCTGGGGCAAAGCCAGGCAGGGTATGGCAGATGGGGAGTGAAAGGCGGGGTTTAGGGAACCCCAAACACAACCCTAGCAAGTTATTTACCCCAGAAACACAGTGTATAGCAAGGGTTTCACATGGGGTGATGCCTGTCCTGCCCTCAGATGTCACAGCCAAGTCCTCCTCCCTGGGCAGAGCAGACCATGCTGTCCCTGTTCCACACTAAAAGGATTTCCCACAGTATATCATCCTGCAGCAGAGCTGCTGGAGGCACAGGGCCATCTCAAAACAATGGTTCCCTTTCACTGCCAGGAGAGAGCATATGGATCCAGCTGTGGCATGAGATCTCTCACAGTGGAAAACAACAAGAGTGGAATCTCCTCTCAAGATGAGGACTGATGCTTGCTTTGCAAGCACTCCCTGGCACCAGGAAACTGCTCATCCACATGAACACACCAGGACTGCCCAGGCACCTGCCTGGAGCTCTCTGCTCCTCACTGGTACCCCAGGTCAGACAGAGCCAGGCCAGCCTTCAGGTGAGCCAGCAACTGTGCCCTTTTTCTCAGAGATATATTTTCCCCTGGCACTGAGTTGGCCTGGCCAAGTGGAGCTGGCTGGGTCAGGGCAGGGAGAGCAGATAGACAGCAGGGAAGGAAAGACAGGAGCCAGTGTTTAATAACCACATGTGCAAGGCTGGTTGAACTGGACTGGGGACAGCATGGGCTGAGTAAAAATTAGAGTTTGCACTTGCCACCATGTTCAGACCATCATCCTCTCTGGGTAAAGAATGACATGGGCTCCCTCAGCCCATCCCAGCACGTGTTTCTACAGGCACATCAGGTAAATACACCCACACAGGGCCAAAATCTGCTCCTTCACAGCAATGCAAACCACAGGATGTGTCCCTTAAGCTTCCAGCAGCTCACTCAAGCTGACAAGGTGACAAGGCAGCCACCCCCTTGTCCTGGTAGCCGTGGCTCTGCACAGCTCCCTCCCCAGCGCTGCTCCTGCAGGGTTTGCTCTGGTCCCCCCCTGCCCCACTTCATGTCCCAGCACTGCCCGTGGCTCTGGAGGCTGCACTTACCTGGAGAGCAGGGAGGCGGCTTTGCTGGTTGGGAATGACTTTTAATGAGACCATCCCCTTGGTTTCTTTCTAGTGAACAAAGGAAGGGGAGAAAGAAGAGTTGGAGGAGGTGGGGTCTGGAGACAGCTCAACAGCACCAAGCTGTGCAGGGAGGTGCTGAGTGCCAGGACCTGCAAAGGCAAGGCCCCTGGGGGCTCCCTGCCATGCTGTGGTGCTGGGGGACACCACAGCCTGGTTAGGAACAGCTCTGCTGGGGCTGGGTTAAGAGCTGTGACCTCCCCAAGGGTCAGGCTGTGGGCAGTGCTGAGCACCACCAGGATGAACACAGAGATCTGCACCAGCTCTGGCCTGGCTGCCCCAGTGAGGACCCTGGGCTGGTTCTGCCACCACCACCTCCCTCCAACCAAGTCCCACATGCTGGGCATGGATCAGGATGGCCCCTGTGTGAACCCAAGGCAGGCCTGAGGACCTGTCCAAAGCTGTCTCTAGCAAGGGCCTGGCAGGATCATCACGACCTCAGCAGCAGGCACCAAGATGACATGCACGTGTGGCCCAGGCCTGCAAGAGCATCCAGCCCCTGGGCTGGAGTTGCACACCAGCCTTGGCAAACAGAAGTGGCTTCCATGGTGGTTTTCCAAGCCCCACACACATCAGAAAACATCAAGGACCCAGCCAACAACCGCTGCTGCTGCTCTCAGAAGGCCAGAAACAAGCAGCAAGCACAGACACCACCGAGGCTGCATGCAGTGTGGTTCCTGCCACATCACAAAGCTGCAGGCAGCTGCGTGCTGGCTCTGGTGTGTAGGAGGGGGTGAATGCTCACAGCATGCAGGCCAAAGGGGTCCTTCCCAGGAGCAGCCCTGTCAAACACAAATACCTACCAGCATCTTCTGCAGCTGGTCAACCGAGTGGTTGCTCGCACTCTGCCCATTGATTTCTATGATTTCATCACCCACGTGAAGGGAGCCTGCCAGCAGTGTGAGAAACATGAAAGTGCAGAAAAAGGGACAAGAGCTGCTCACCAAACCCAAACAGCACAGCTCCACCAGCCTCCCAACCCCCTGGGCAAGCTGTGGCCAGGACACTGCAGCGTTAGCCGGGCCAGCGCTTCTGGAGCCACACGTGTCACCCGAGCACACGGGACCAAAGGACAAGGGGAATGAATTCTTCCCCCTCCACCCAAGACACACACTTAGCCAGCCTGAAGGTCATCAGGTAGCTTTCCACAATGTGTCCTTCAGTGTTTTAGACTGGTCAAAGCACCTGCTTCAGTTACTCAAATCCAACCCCAAGTACCTCACCTAAGCCAATGACAACCTCCTCACAGGGCCCTTAACACAAGCATTCCTGACTGTGTGTGTTTTCAGTTTATATACCCAGGCAGATTACAGCCTCAGATATACTGCTATAAATCAGGCTCCAGGAGTGTTATTGGAATGGCTCCTGTCATATTTTGGCAGCAGTAAGCACAGACTTCCCACTTGGATCCCAGGCTGGAAAAGCGGCCTTTTCTAAGCAGAGAACATTTCATTTCCACTCCTCCTTGGCAAGACCCAAAACCAGAAAATAGCGCCTATTTATTTCTTTTGGCACCTTCTTTTGGTCTGCACAGCCAATCTGCAGCATGCCCATTCCACCTGTGCACTTTAGGAATGGGAAGAGCTTCCATCTCCCCTTACAGTGACCCCATCATGAGACAGACAATCTCCAGTTCCTTTTTGGGAGAGCCCTTCCCCCAATCCCTTATTTATGCCTAAAGCCTCCAGTATATTAACATGACAACCATGCAGAGAGATCAGTGAGTTCCTAACACATCCCTAGTGGGGGAACAGGCACAGATGTCCATGTCACAGGGGAAAGCCAGCAGTGCTGAGGACCTGCCTTGCTGCTACATGGAAAGAAACCACCTGCAGACGTGCACCCCATGCACTGCTTCTACCAAGGCCCTGTTACCTTGTCTGTGAATCATTCCCCCGTGGAAGATCCTGGCCACCATGCAGCTCTGCTTGTCATTTTGCTTCAGGGTGATTCCCTGGAAGACAGGAAAATCCATGACCGCTGGCTGCAGGGCAGAGCTCCCCAGCCCTCAGCAAAGTCCTCTCCAGGCCCACGTCCACGGTGGGCTGTGCAGTGGCTGGGGGAAGGCCCTGCCTGGCCAGCTCAGGCTGCTGCAGCTCCTCTTGGCACAAGCACCACCACCCTGTGACGGGGCTCACTCCGGGTCCCCAGGTGGGAAGCACATCCAGCACCTTTCTCGTGTGGCTGAGGTCTCCAGCGATCTGTGTCCCCCAGGGCCGGCCCGCTGGCACAGCTCCACCTGCCCCTCCACCCCCCTGGGGGTCCACCGAGCTCTGGGATCTTGCCAGTCCTCACCATGGGCTCCTCCGTGACCTTCTCGAACTGCACGAGGCGTATCTTGCGCACCTCGCGGCCGCTGCCGTGGGAGGGGCTGCCCAGGGCGGAGCCGTTGGTGTAAATGTCCTCGGTCATGGCGTTGGGGGACTGGGTCATGGCCTGTCGGGGCAAAACAAAGACCACAGTGGGTTTAGGGGCTCCTCCTGAGCGCAGCCTGGGGGTGCCGCATCCCTGCTGTGGGGGCTGAGCCACTCAGCTGCGTTTGAGGCACAGGGGAGGAGAGAAGAGTGGGCCGGAGGAGAGGACAGGAAGAGCAAGAAAAGACAAACAGCAGAAGAGCTTCACCCTTGAAGACGCAGATGCGGGTTTAATCTGCAGTTTTCCAGCTTGGGAAAGGCAGGAGGTAAGAAAACTTTGGAAAAGCTACAGGTAGCAGAAGCCAGAAGAGTCCACAGCTGATCATCTTCTGAAGCAACGAGTCACAAACACTCCTCGTGTCGCAGCAGTACTCGGCCCACAAGTAGCTTGTTGCAGAGCATAAAGCCCAGGACAGCTTCCCCAGGTGAACAGAGCAGTTTGGGACTCACCCCTAAGAACTGGGGCCAGGCTTTGCTCCTGTTCAGTTCACAAATTCAACCTTTCCTCACCTGCATCAGCAGACAACCAACACGGTGCAGAGCCACGTACACACCCAGGCACTGAGGGCAGCCAGAAACATCCCACTCCCCTTCCCAACTCCCAGCTTACAGGTCCTTTCGTGCTGGTTTGCACTGGGAAGCTAAGCAGGGGCTTTCAGTCATAAGGAAACCTCTGTTCTTGGTTTCCAGCAGGTTTCCTGTTCAACCCCTCAGGCATGCTGGGCAAAGTCTCTGCACAGCTCACAGATGTCCCTGTTTGGCCCCAAGTGCAGTGGACTTCCCTCAAGCCTCTCCCAAATCAGTGCTGGCCCAGCGAAATCAGGCGAGTTTCCATCTGCAGCTTCACCAGCACGCTCAAATTCCCACCATGTAAAACAAGGAACCATCCTGGCTGGCCTTGCTGCCCAGTTTGCAGCCTGTCCCCCTCCCAGCAGTGCCTGGGCTGGGAGCCACGGCCAGCAAACCTGCAGGGACACCCAGCAAGGTCCTCACTGGCCTCAGTCCTGCATCAGCACCGTGGCCTGCCATGCCCAGCCACCAGTGCCATCACCTCGCCCACCACATCCTGACCTGCCAACTGAACACCATGCCAGGAGCTGGGGAACATCAGCCTGACCCCACCACAGCCCCAGCTCGCTCTGACCCACCACAGACACCCAGCTGGAGTGGAGGAGAAGCCGCAGCCCCATCCTGCCAAGGGGGGAGACAGATCCGGTCAGGCCACGGGAAGGTTCGTGTGGATGCAACTGAGGTGAAGAGCATCTGCTGCCACGGCACTAAACCACAACAGAATCAGCTTTGGGAGGGATGTGCTGGAGTTCTGCTGGGCTGAGGCAATGATCCAGCTCTGTGCAATGGCAGAGAGCAGGGAGGGAGCCAAAGGAAGGGGCAACAGAGTCAGGACTAGCCAGGACAGTGGGAGAGGTGCTGGCAGAGTGGGATGGACCAGCCTGGAGGCACAGTCACTGTCACAGCCTCCATGCAAGGGCACTGGTGGGGCTGGGCCAGGGTGGGAAGGGCTCAGGGAGCTGTGTGCCCTTGATGAAGCAATAGGGAAGACATGTAATTTATTTTTAAGCCAACTCCTTCTAACGGTGCCAAACAACCTCCCCCTCAGAGGAAAAATTCAACCACATGAGCTCCTGCTGCCAGTGGCTTAAGCATGGAGAAGAAGGATAAATCCCAGCCCAGAGCAGCACCCAGGCCAAGGACTCACAGAGTGGAAGGAAGAACAACTTGCAGGCCCCCAGCCAAGCTTGCCAGCCCTAGCAGAGCACGCTGCTGCCATACCATTTGAAGGGCAGAGGAACAGATCCAGCAGTGTGAGTGACTAGAGCTGTCCCTCAGCTCTCTGCCAGCTGTCCCACCTCTGCCAAGCCAGCATATGCAAGGAGGAACAGGAGAACAAGGACCTTCTCCAACCCTACCCAAGGCCAAAGTGCCCATGAGGTGGTTGGAGTCAGCACAGATCACACTTATCTTGGTCATGCCTTGGGAAAGTCTTAGACCATGCAATTCCTGGCTTCAAACCTCCAGGCTCAGCAGAGCCCGATGACCCAGGACACAGCACAGCCTGCTCCCAGCACTGGGAGTTCCCATCCCCACCATCCCAGTCAGCTGAGCCTCCTGGCCCCGACCTTTGCTTTTTGCTGAGAGCTGGAGAAAATACCCAGCCCTCGACGCTGACACAGCACCAGTGTCACCCTGGTGACTCCCTGAGAACAAGCCTTGTCACCAGAGACTCTCTGCTGTGCCTGGGGATGGTCACCAGACATCTGCTGGCAGCTCTGAACTCAAAAAGGTCCTCCAGCAACTCTCTCTCTGTGCCCCAGAGCCACGTTGGGATGGTGTGGGTTTCTGCTGACGGCATGGGGCAGCCCATGATGGGGATGGGAAAATGTCTGGTTGATGAGGACAGTGAGGACCCACAGAGTGGCAGATTCCAGCCCTGATGTTGGGCACCCAGCAAACAGAAACAGGAGACGTGTGTGGCTCTCATGCTCCGTGCGTATGAGCTGGCTGGCTGGATCTCCAACCCTGCACCCTCCTGGCAGCTGCCACGCTCTCGGCTGGCTTGGCCCAGCATGGTCTGTGACCTCAAGAGCCTTTTGAGTGACGCTGGTGGCCGGCCAGACTCTGCTACTTGTGCACTGCTCCACATGAAACATCTGTGGGTGCTGCTCAGAGCCGGCTCCGTGGCCACAGCCCCGGGCTCAGTCACTGCTGGGCCAGTTTTGGGGCAAGGAGGTTGGGGGGCTGGGCTGTGCAATAGGGGTGCAGGGCAGCCCAGCACCCAGCAGCCCTAGGTGTGCCTTGCAGCTGCACAAATCCTGCTCCAGGTGGCAAAGCACAGAGGAGCCACCAGCTCTGTGGGTCACGAAGGTGCACCCCAGCTCCCTGCCTGCACTGTCTTTAAGACTCCGCATTTCTGCCCCCTATCCCAAGGTGGAGGGAAGTGCTCCAGTTTCTTGGGTAGCCTTTACCAACAGGGAATGAGGTGAGGACCCCAGGGCTTGGCATCCTGTCCCCCCAGTGGGGTCAGCACTGCCTGCCAGGGCTGCTCCTGCTGCCTCCTGGTTCCACCAGGCTGCACGCCATGGGCAAATCAAACATTAACTGGGCAGCTTGTTTGCAGGAGGCTGAAGCAGCACTTGGGGAAAGCAGCACTGCAGTGCAAAGGGCACGTTCAGAGGTTTGGCTCCTGGGCTCTCCTTGCTGCTCTGACCAAGAGACTTCAGTGCCAGGTAGCCTTGGAATAACTGCGCTGCCTGGAGAGTACCTGGAGAAAAGTAATGGTGATTTTGCCAAGCAGGCCCCCAAAGCAGAGCAGCTGGGATGCAAGAAGGATCCCTGGAGCCAGGTTTCTCTGGGATTGCCCTCCTGGCTGGCTGGGAGACACGCTCTGCTGTCCACAGTGAGCAACAAAATCCCAGCTCCCTCCATCCATCATCACCCCTCACATCACAGTCACCACGGGTGAGCGCAGGGAGGTTGGGGCACTGCGTGGTGCAAAGATGTTCTGACCCAGCAATCTCTCCTCCCATCCTCCAGTGCTCCAGCCTTGCCTCCCCACCACCCAGCAGATGTGTGCATCTCAGTCTCAGTACAGCTTGAAAAAACCACAGCAATGGGTAAAAAAAGCGAAGTAGCAAAAAAAAAAAATGGAGCTTGGGAGTTGCTTTAGGGTTGCTCCAGCAGGCTGGAGAGCAACAGCCACGTGGATATTTAGAAGTAATTGATTCTGCCAGCAGCTACTGACTTCTCAGGTCTGCCAGTACAACCACAGGAACAACTTCATCTAAAACCCCCTCCAGCAATATGATTGAGGTTAAAAAAAAAAAAAAATTATCAAACTAACAACATTTAAACCAAACAGGATTAAACTGCCGACACTGGGAAAAAGTCTGGCAACACCAACAGGTCTCTGTAGGAAGGGGAACAGAAAAATAAGAGGGATACAAAACAGTCATGGCAGCCAGAAGGTGCTGCCAGCTCTGTGTGCCCTCACATTGACTCCAAATCACAGAGTGCTGCAATGGAGATGGGCCAGATTTTCAAGGGAGCACAGTAAATTTTGCTGAGGCACCATCTTCTCACCAGAAAGGCTGAGACAGCCTTCCAGATGTGTTTGTGAAACCGGTCACCTCCAAGAGACAGTCAGTGAAACCACAGCACTGACAGAAGGAGGAGCTGCCCAGCCACTCCATCCCACCCTTTCGAACAAGCCCTGCAAAACAGCTTTTCCCCTGTAGCTGTTACAGACAGCAACCTGACAAAATACATTTGAGATAAAGAAGTTGGAACCAGCCCTCCCCACTTCACTGCTCACAGCCAGAAGTTTAGCTCGGCTCCCAAGCGAGTTTTACCTGTGGTTGATTCAGGATTTGGTCCCTGGGGACCGTGGCCTCAGTCTGCCTTGGAGTTGGTGCTCCTTGGAACTGCTGCCCAGAGGGAAGTGGGGTGTTCCCTCTGCACCCTCAGGCTCAGCTCTCTCTACAAGTACCCTTCTTTTCTCCACCAGATTCCCAAAGGTCACATTTGCTGCCCATTTTACAGCTGGGGAACTGAGTCACGGAAGATAAGGGCAAAAGCCCAAGGTCACCCTGCCAAGCAGGGGCACAGCTGGGAATAAAGTTCACACCTTTTTGGTAAGTGTGTATTTGCCAATCAGGAGATAAGGAAAAGATATGCAGGCAGCTGGGGCTCAAGAGAAGAGGCTTTTCCTTGTCTCCCAGCGATACCATGGCTTCCACTCCCCAGGTTTTGCATGCCCTGCCACCACGTGAGCAGCACAGGGCGGCACTTCCCAGCACGTGGCTCTACCAGAGAAAATGGAGAAGAGAAACCTCCTGGTCACCCTGTTTGACTCCAGAGAAGGAGCAGCCAGACAGACCCAGCACCCTTCCCAGGAGCTGGTGCTGGGCGATATCTTGGTGTCCCACAGAGGGTCAGCACCGTCTCTGCACTCACACGACATGGAGAGGAGCATGGGAGTGACTGGCAAGCTCAGGACATGGTACCCTGTTGGGAGCCCTGTAGAGCAACTTTTAAAAGGCCTCAGGCAAATCTCAGTTCACCATCTCTCTCTTATCCCTTTTGAAATAAACACACCACAACACCAGCGAGCTGTAGGGAAGCTCCTACATTTTCCAAGCCCTGCTGCCACTGGCAATTTAGCCTTGCTTTGCCTGCAGCCAGGCAGGCCCTCTGCTTGGATCTTGCAGGCAGAGGGATGGGAGAGCTCCTCTCAGCAGCTGCCTGGTCCAGACACTTCGTTTTAAATTTTTTTCTTTTTTTTTTTTCAAAGCACCCTGCCAAGGTTGAAGCATAAAAAGCAGACAAGCCACTGGTGTGAGACAGATCTGACAAGCCTCTTTCGCATGCTTTAGTGTCCAACAGAATGGGCCAAGGACAGCACTTGGGGCAAATTTCCTCCCTGCTCACAGAGGCTCCCCACAATCGCAAGGAAACCTCAGCCTAGGGACATTATGCCGTGGCTTCAAGAGGGATGTCTGCTGAAAGCTGGGAGGAGGCACCAGCTGTTGAGCACCGGGAACTGCTGACCTTCTCATGGCTGCACCCAAGCTACCCCAAATGACACCAGCTGAGGAAGGAGCCCTACCAGCAGAACCAAGACGGCTGGTGCAGCCTGCTCCCCTTCTGTTGGGGGTGGGGTACGTGCGACCACCGGCTCACTCCCTGCCCGGGGTAGGTGTGAGAAAGGCTGGTTTTGCATCCTTCTTCTCTGGGGCTCTAGAGACCCACCATCCTCCTCCAGCCCGTGCTGTGGACCTGGAGGCTGCTGAGCAGCTGAATCAGCTCATGTGACAGGCAGTTCCAGTTCAGACCAGCCACAACTTTGCAGCAAAACAAGCACAATCTCTTCCGTGGCAGGATGCTGGAGCCTTCCTCCCCTGTTACCCAGCTCCTTCTCCCCTGCCTGGCCATGCCGTGCCGGCCACGCCGGCTGACCATTCCCCGCGTCACCCCGCGTCCCCCAGCGAGCATCCCCGCCGCTGGGGTGCTGGGGACCCGCAATGCCACACGGAGGGCACGCACCCAGATACCCACGGCGGGGTCTCTGCCTTTGGGGCCGTGGATGTTGCGGGAGGGACGGGGAGGAGCGGGACCCCCGGGGGATCCCAGCCGGGCGCTGGGTGCTGGGCTGAGGGCCCGCAGGGGAAGCGGGGAGCGCCGGGGGTCCCTGCGCGGGGCCGGGGGCGGGATGGGGGTGCCGGGGGGGCGCATCGGGCCGCTCACCTCGGGCTTGGGCCGGTTCTGCAGGAGGTGCTCCAGGTAGAGGTCGGACAGCGCCGTCCTCATGCTGCTGCTGCCGCCGCCGCCGGCGCTGCGCCCCGACTTGAGGGTCATCGCGGCTGCCGGAGACCCCCCCCGGCACGGCGGAACGGAGCGGCCCCGGGCCCGGCCGCGGCTCCCGCAGCGCCGCCCGCAGCTCCGCCCGTGTGCGCCGGGGGCCGGCGGGCGGGCGGGGCCGGGGCCGGGGGCGGACCGAGCGGGGAGCGGGGTTTCGGGACCGGCACGGGGAGCGGGAGGTCGGGCCTTCCACGGGGGAAGAGCCCCCGGGCGGGCAGCGAGGCGTGCCCGCCTCGCTGCCCGCCCGGGGGCTCTTCCCCCGTGGATGTTTTTTTCCCCCCGTGGTGCCAGCCCCCGGCCCGTGTCAGCCCCTGGTCCAAGCCCAAGCACTCGCAAGGGCTCTCAGCCCGCCCCCGGGGGCGCTGCCAAGTCTGGATGCTGGTGGGATCCTGCTGGGGAGCCCCTCACCCCAAAGCCAGGGCGGGAGGCTGGGGAAAGGCTTTGTCGCGGCGAAGACATCGGCAGCCCTTCTCCAAAGGAGCGCTGCTGCACACCTGGCCCCAGGGTACCTCCTGGAGACCTGGGGGTTTCTCTGCGCTGCAGAAAGGGCAGCGCTATTCTCCTTGCGCTGTTCTGGGTCTTCCACCTGCTTGCGCACCTGAATCTTGCATGGGTCGGATGGCAAATCCCTGTGCTTGCATCGTAGGATGGCAAATTCCTGCATTTGTGAGCTGTGCGCAGTGGGAAGGGCTGCTGTCAAACTTTCTGTGCTCTCACTAGTAAGTCTTGCTGACACCAGAGTCCGGGTGAAGTCAGAGAATTATTATATTTATTATATTTAATTCTACTGGAATGTTCTTTAAATTAATCACTGAAAGGATTATTCACACTGTCCCTGGAATAGGGGTTGTTGTGTTAGCTGACGATGGTGGCAGCCTTCCTTGCTTCCTTATCCTCCAGCTCAAACCAGTTCTGCGGCCTCCTTTTACTTGACTAGGTAAAAGTTCAGCATATCTGGGTGGAAATCCACAGCTTGTGGTCTAAGGCTTCATCAAATTTAGCTCCTGATGCTAAGCAAGTTCTGGATCAGTAGTGTACCAAATCGCACAACAGGCTTGCAGTGGTGGTAGGAGATCAGGAGAGTCAGGAGCAGAAGAAGGACAGCTAAGAGGGCCATGTTTTGCAGCTGTGCATGGTGGAACCTGTGGCCCAGACTTTGTCTGCAAGGTTCCCTGTAAAGTCAGATTAGGAAGAGAAAATAATGGACCAGGTCAGGGGCCTGGAAAAGTCACAGGTTGCCTGACTGCATTCAGGTCCAACAGATGTGCCCACAAGGCTGGAAGATGCTGCTTGGAGCCTCATCTCTCCCACCCCTGCCCAGCTGACCAAGGAGTGTCTGTAGAGCACTTTGTAGCATCCTTACCCAGCACTGAGGAAGCCTGGAAGGAGGAGGGGGGAAATATGGACATAGAGTGGGTTAGGTGGGATATGGCTTTGGAATGTGCTGCCCTGGGCACCTCCTGGGGGCAGGACACCTCGGCACCAGGCCTCTCTTGCACTCATGGACTAGAAACAGGCTGGTAGCAATGGGGAGTAGGAGGCAACAGATACAGACAGCAGAGAGAAGCCCTGCAGTTAATCATGGAATACACAGTAGGAGGGAAAAATGTGACAAGAGACATCTGACAGACAGAAAAAGGAAGTCTAAAAGTCTTCATTCTCTCTTGGTTACATATGGGCAATACATATGGACATATATATGAATACATATACACATATGTAACATATGTGCTTGCCCAAATTCGCTTTGCTCCCCACCAGCCAGAGTCAGGTGCTCCCTTCAAAACGCTACTACCTGTTTCTCTTACGTGCTGGCAACTTCCTCTGAGAATGGTGCCCACCTGCACAGCTGCAACACCTACACACATCCCCCCACACATCTGGCTCAGGTGGGGGCTGCACACCAAGAGCTCTCTATCCAGCGTGAGAGGAGGCAGATGCAAAAACTTCCATGGCTTATCTGTCTGGGGCTCATCGTTGAAGCACCTCGCACACTTTGGATGGCAAAATAGTCTCTGCTTGGGCTATAATAGAAAGAGATGGCCAGGAAGTGTTTTGTCTTCCTGGAGACACCAGAAAGCTGTGTCATCACCAGATCACCCAGCCCAGGCAGATGTAGCAGCTGAGCCCTGAAAGTAAATAAAATCCCCAGGGTCTGGGAGGATTTGACCAGGCAGCCCCCACTGCAGCAGGGCTCTCTATGGGGTGCTGATTAGGCAGGGCATCTCCTGGCCCAGTGGCAGAGGGCTTTGTGCTGGTCCACCCCTTCCCCTGTGCAGACACATCTGTGGCTGGGGGAGGATGTGATGCATTTCAGATTTGCATCGTGTGCTGTGAGGAAACAGCGTCTGGTCTCCCTTCCCCACGAGATAAATGTCAAGACATCCTTACAGCAATAGATGCCAGAATTTGGCAGGCTCTGACATATCTGCCTGCCTGCCCACAGTCCCCTCCCAGCGCTCTTGCTCAGCACGGCCTCTTGCTGCTTCCTGGCTGGCTGGAGAACATTTGGAACAGCCCAGGGCTGGTTGGTGAAGGCTGCTCTGTCACCTGCAGAGATTTCAGCCGTGTTTCCTCTTTGAGAATTATACAGAGGAGGGCTCTGGTGCACACAGCTTTCCCTCTGATCTCACCCTGTGTCACTGGACAAATGTGCCACAACAGGGCAGCCTGTTTCTGGTGGCAGGATGAGCCTGAGCATCCGCTGGTGTAAACACTGAGGGGTATTTATGCTTCAGCTTGTCCGGCCCAGCCTGGCCATGGGCAGCCTTGGAAGATGGGAAAGTGGGCCAGATCTTTAGCAAGTGTATGTGGGTCTCTGTCTACAGTCCAGCTGCTGTTTGGGTCTGAGATGATGTCTCTGTTCCATTCTCTCTGCCATCAGGGTCTTCCATGTGCCTGGGGTGGTGGCCCAGTAACAGCAGCCAGCTGTCCTTGGCCACTGCACTCAGGAGGGATGGAGATGCCTTGGAGCTGAAGAAGGTGGTCCTGAGAAGGGCCTGAGGTGGCAGGTTTTGTCCTCCCATGCTGAAGACTACTCTGCCTCAGGCAGGCGTGTTCCCCTATGAGAAGCTTATGGCTCCAATCTTCAGGCCAGAGCTTGCCAGGCAGCCTCTTCTCACCTCTGTGCCTGGTTATTGTCAGAATGCAATTAAGCCAAAGGGTGATTGCATCTGCTGCTTGGCTTGTAATGTAATCACTGCCAGGGCCACAGCAAAGGCTCCATGTACAGCAATGTGGAACCTAGGAGATACATGAGGCTTTTTCAGGTTGCTTTATTTGAGACAGGAGCTTCTGATCTCCACTGGGTGTGGGTTCCCCGACAGATCACACCACTGGGATGGTCTGCAGTGCTTCTTCCAGGCATGGGCCATGGATGGGAGCATCTGTGTTCCCCACAGCCAGCCTGGTGCAGCTGCTGGCAGGCAGGAGCCAGGTGGGCCAGAACAGCCATTCCTCACACAGCCACCCTGCTTCGTGGCACAGCCCTGGTGTCCCCACCACGACCATCCCTGTGCTGCTGGCAGAGCTCTTCTGGGAGTGCTGCAGGCCACACATCTCATCCAGATGTGAGCAGAGATTATCTGATTCTAATGGGGTGCCCTGGAAATTCCCAAGGCAGTCACCGGCTGCTGCTAGGCTGGAGTACCTATCCTGCCCATCCCACCGTGATGGCAGCCAGCACCCAGCTGACCCCTGCCATTCTCCAGAGCCCACTCATAACCCTCTTTCCCACTCACACCAGCTGCCAGAGGTTTTGCAGGGCCACTCAGCTCTTGGTCACAGAGGGAGGACTCACAGCGCTGGGGGTGGGTTGGTGCAGGCGCTGATGAGCCGGCAGTGATGGCAGCACTGCTACTGCTGTGGAGGAGAAATGTGCTGCCCAACAGGCACCACCCCACTCCTTCTCCACAGCCCACCAGGTGCTCTGTGCCTCTGTGGGGTGGCCATTTTTCTGGAAGGTCCTGACCCCACAAGAGACACGAGGCAGGAGCCAGTGTCCCCCTTCTCACTGTCATTCCTGGGGGGGAAAACCTCTGCCACTGTGTAGGGCAGATGCCAGGGAGGGGGAAAGCCATCAGCAGTGGGAAGATGGCTCTGGCCCGTGGCACACCATGCTGGGGATTATGTCAAGGTGGCAGCTCATCCACCAGTCAACGTCCCACCCGGGTCCCTGGGAGATACAGGCACCCACAGAACTCCTCCTGTGGAGAACAAGGAGGGCTTGCTCAAGGCAGCAACAGAAAGCAGGGCAATGGCAGCCAGCCAGAGCGACAAGGGGCATTATGGAAAGGACACAAAGGGAAGTGGAGGGCCAAAGCCCGGTGCTGAGTCAGGTTGAGCAAGCTCTGCCTCCCTCAAGCCACTGATCCCCACCGATTGTGAAATGGATGCTGGCGCCTGGAGCAGAGCGTCCTCCCCCATCCTTCCCCAGCCCTTATCTCTGCTGCTTCCTCCTCCTCCAGGACTGTGCCGGGGCAGGGGGAACTTGTGCAAAACGAAGCTGAGAAGCTCTGGGGCTAATTAATTACTAGCTGCTGGTAGTCTTGACACAGCCCCCAGAGACTCCAAGGCTGGAGCAGAGGAGTGAGTGCAGGGAGATACTGGAAAATTACTGTTTAATTCTTTAGCATTACATCTGAGTACATGGCATCTGGCAGACGAGAGACAGGAAAAGGCAGATAAGGAGCCAGCCACTGCGAAGCTCTGCGGCGCTTCCCTTCCCCAGCAGCAGGGGCAGCCAGGACCCTGCAGGGCTCAGTGTCTGTTGGGATGGGGGTCCCCGGGCGGGCACTGCCCACGCCTGGCCCCGCAGCCGTCAGTACTCCTGCTGAGTGTCACAGCCGAGGAACTCTATTCGCAGGGCAATGTGGTTGTGCCACTGCCGCGGGTGTATCCTCACATAGCGGGCAAAGAGGGGCGGCTCCAGGGTGTTCGTCACTGTGCTTACATAGTCTTGGTTTGCCTTGAAAACCTGGAGAGGAGAGAGAAACCAGGGATGTGCTTTCCTCTGCTGGAATAGCGAGGACATGATCAAACACCCCTTGGAATGCTTTAAGGGAGGAAAAAGCACAGCCTGGCTCAGTGTTCTTGAGAAAAGGTCATGTTTGCTGCCAAGGTCTGTGCTTGCTGCCCCAGAAATGGCAAAGGAGCAGCTCTGCCTACCTTCTCCTTGCCATCTCGCAGGACTGGGCTCCAGTGCTTGCCATTCTGGCTGATGGAGACAGCAAACTCCTTCACAAACATGTGGGTGAAGACAGCTTTGGCACCTTGGGTTATGATTGCAGTCACCTTCTTGGTTACTTGGAAGTCCACCTGCAGCCACTCCCTGGGGCTGTTGCTCTGGGGAAGGACACACTGCCTTCAACCCTTCAGCAGCAATGAGAAAGACACACTCATTGCAGCTGAAGCTGAGCTGGCCCTGAGCTTCACCTGCCCTACCAGGCATCTGGTTGGTGCTAAATCAGCGTGGCAGCTCTCCTGCTTGTGAGTGGGCAGCTTGCACACACTTCCCACTCAGCCCTGACTAGGAGAGGCTGCAAGCACCCATCCTGCCTGCTGGGATCCCAGCTGCCTGCCTGGTGTCTCCTTGCACGGGCTACCTTTGGCCTCCAGGCATTGATCCTCCCCTGCAGGTTCAGGCGGGCCAGGGAGGGTGACCAGCTGGAGAAGACGTTGGAGCTGAAGGAGGATGCAGAGATGTGTTGGTCAGGGATCCCTCTGCTCTCCATTCCTAGGGGCATGGAGCAGCCTGGAAGAGAGCAGCAATGCTGGTCAGAGGTATAACAGACCCATCATAGGGATGCCTTCTGCCTGCTCACTGCTCCAGCTGCCTTCCATGCAACCTTCCCTGGTTCCAGGTTCTCCTGTGCCTCGCTGCAGTGTCATGGTCCCTGCACTGCTCAGGGCCCCTGTGTGCAGCATGGCTCTGGCCACTAGTACCACCTTCTTTTCCCCCTGGAGATTTTATCTAGGAGGAATGTGAAGAGTTTGTTGCATGAGGAGGCACCAGGAGAACCTGTTTCCAGGGAAAGAACAAGAATACCTGGAAGGGCGACACTCTGCACAGGTGTGATCAGGTGTGCCTGTACACAGGGGCTTCAGAGCAGGCTGGTAGGTTTTGGGGCATGGGGTGACAGCACAGCCACTGCTGCTTTTAGCTGCTGCAGAGTCCTGCTGTGAGCAAAGCCAAAGAAAGGATCCCAGAGCACCACTGTTGACCAGAGCAATCTCGCCTTGGAGTGGCAAAAGCAGAGGAAAAGCCAATAGCATCTGTCCCTGCTTGTTCCCTGCTCCCCCAGGCTGAGGCAGCAGCTCCCCAGCTATCAGCTTAGCTGCTGCTGGAAGCTTCTGGTGCTCCAGGAAAAAGTGATGGTGAGAGCTGGCCCCAGGCTCTCCCTCTGAAATTGCTGCCTCTAAGACCACAACGAGCTTTTCCAGCTTTGTTCCCCCAACAACTCAACGCGATCTCCAATCTCCTCCTTCCCCCTCCACAACTGCCTGGGAGCCCTGGAGCACACGGAGCTGGGGCCCAGCACCCCGTGAGATCATCCCCCAGCTTTGGTGCTTGGTGTCTGGGGGAGGGACCCACTGTTGAGGTCGCAGCCGATGAGCTCCATGCGCAGCGTGGCGCGGATGTTGGAGTGGGTGGGGTTGATGCGGATGTACCGGGCCACGATCGGGGGGTTGAAGCGGTTTTCCTTCACTCCCGTTCCATCCACATTTCCAAGGAACATCTGCAGGGAAAGGGATGAGAAGGATTGTTGCACCAGTGGAAAGAGAGCTGGGCAGGACAGGGGTTTCTGGGGAGAAGAACAATCCTGTCTGGCACTCCTGTGTCTTATCACCACCCTTGCAGCTCAGGGAAATGACCTGAGCTGTGATTCAGGCCAGAGAAGTGTGAGTGGGCCAAATCAGGGTGAACCATTGACAAAGAAGAGGAGGAGGGTAAACTAAGGGTCTGTACAAAGGAACTGGGTTTTGTATTTTCGACCAACAAAGGGGAGAAAAAGAAGGAAAAAAAAAGCCAGTCCTGGAATGTCTGAATCTGGGAAAAGTTTTAGCCACAGCTCCCGTACACAGTGGAGGCTTTTCTGGCTATTCTTGTTCTCCCAGTGGAACAATCAGCTTATGCATATTTTGATTGTGGTTTTTTTTCTACTGTCTACAGATCCTCCAAATTATCTACACAATGCTTTTAGAAAGTCAAATTTGCCTTTAAGGTCAAAAAAGGTATTCAGGCAGAATCTTATGCCTAGCTGTAAGTAATATGCAATATAACATTAAGCAGTGGGTCTCACAGTTACCTGGGATCACGGAAAGAGGTAGCTCAGACAATTTAAAATGAGACAGCAAGTCCCTTCCAGATCTCTGATCTGCAATCCAGTCAGCAGGCACTGACTGTTCTCTCTTCCTACCCTAACCTCAGGAGCTCAGGACAGCTCTGCCTTGTGTACAGAGCTCCCTAGTCCTCATCACCCCTCAAGACCTGTTCACTTACCATTCGGGTGCTGGTGGCATTTCCCTTGTACGTCTTCCACCTCAGCCCATCAAGGCTGTAGTAGACAACAAACTGGGAGACGTAGAAGCTGGAGAACTTTTGTCGGGCCCCCTGGGTTTTTATGCCGTGAATAATCATGACACGCAAAAGGTCCACCTGGGAATGAGAAGTCAGGGATTCACTTCTGATGGCAAACCCAAGCCATGTTCAGGCAATGCACCATAAACCTGTGCTGTTGCTTCCTCCTGACATAACCCAGCACTAGTTATGAAACCAATTAAAACAGTCATTCACAAGGGCACAAGTCAGACAACAGCTGGGAGAGGGCAGGGGGGAGATGTTTAGACAGGTGAGCTGTTCTCCCTTGGTCCTTGGGGGATTTTTGCACAACCCAGTGCAGCAGCTGGGCCACCAAGTGATCTGAGGATGGATGTAGGCCATCAGCAACCACGACCAGACTAACTGCCATTAGGGTCTCAGGGCTGGAAACAATAGGATGTAGTTGGGGAAACACTGGTCATCCATAGGAGTCTTGCACATCATCCACGAGCATGCCCTTGTAAAGCCCCCGGTGGTGCCTCCAGACACAGGGCCCCTCTCACCTGGATCGAGGCGTTGCTGCGGTCGGTGCTCCAGGCGTTGATGGAGCCAGAGTTACCCAGCCTGGCCAGGTAAGGAGCCCACTGCCCTGCAAGCAGAGAGCACAGACACGAGGGCACTTGCAGCTGACAAGTCCACCCACAGGACTGGGTCTGAGGATCACCTCAGGGTTCAGTAGCCACACACAGACAGCAGAGCGCCAACACGATGGGCCAGGCATGGGGGGAGGCACCTCCATGCCCTGAGCTGACATGGGCATGGATGGAGCAAGGATGCTATGGGAGACCCAGCATAGCAGAACTTGGGGCAGGCAAGCACATGAGCTGTGTTGGCTGAAGCTGCCCTGAGCTCACCTGCCTCCCTGGCAGGTTACTCACCGTACTGCCCCGACGCTGTGATCTGAGAGTCTGCAATGCGGCCTGAAGCCAGACCGAGGGCGTCCCTGCAGTCTGCAGTGAACAGGGGAGGGCGAAAAACAAGGGAGAGTTGATTAGATACCAAGGCTTTTGAAGGAAAAGCCTAGGCTGGGTAGCAGCCTCCAGGCTCAGGGAGGTTTTCAAGCCTCCAGGAGCTCGCAGGTTTGTTTGTCTCACAACATTTCAGATGCCTCCACATGCATCCCCGAATTTAAGGGGTGCTGGAAGTTCTTGCTCCCGACCCCCGTGTCAGCAGCAGAGAGCTCCCAGCACCAGTCACAGCAGCATCTTGCCAAACTCCCACCCCTGAGTCCATGACCTCTCATTCCCATGTTCTAACGTCCCAGCAGTGCAGACAAGTGTCTCTTCTTTATACCCAAGTCTTGCTCCTGGGCCTTTTTGTTGCTAGGCAGTGTCTTTAAAAACAAATATCGCATTGCTAAAGGAAAGTCTACCTGACACCCCTCTCTCTCTGTGTCTCTTCTGGTCTGCTGAGCACAGGGATGTTTGTCTCTTATAATAATCATTATTATTAGCCACTTGTCACATCCTGGCATCTCCACTTTGTGTCAAATGCTCCCGGGGAAAACGCGAATTTGAAACCTTAAGCAGATTTTTAACTTATGGCAACATTTTCTGGCTGACATTTAATGGTCTTTCAGAAACAGGAGAGAGACTGTCAATATGTGATAAAATACTACTCTCACACACCACTTCCCCCAGTGCTTCCTTACAGTGAGTTAGAAACATGTTGTTGTTCTGGGGTGGAATCAGAGGTTTGCTGTGGATTTTGCAGTTGCTCTTTGGGCTGTTTCTATCAGACCAAGCTGCAGTCAGGCACTGTCTCTTGTCATCACTCTGTGCCTCAGTTTACCTCCTGGCACATGGTTTAGGCAGCTGGGCACTGCACCTGACTGACAGTGTGGGCATGCACTAGCTTGGATAAGTGCATTTTACAGGGATTCTCAGTTTTGGAAAACTAGAGCTTTGGGAGTAAATATTTGCAGGCTGGTCTGCCAGCCTTCACCTCAGCTGCGTCCCTGACTCCGTGCTCTGTGCTGGGCTGTGCAGGGTGGCAAGGACTGAGGTCATGACTTCCTTTCAGAGTGAAAAGCCAGAAGATCCCACTTGGGTCACCCCAGGAGAAAGGCTGAGAGGTCTGGGGGAGGGAGCTCAAATACATGCTGGCTGTGGCAGCAGGGAATCAGGGCTCAAGGGGGGTCACTCACTCGAGTCATACACGAGGAAGAGGGCGCTCATCCCAGCCTGCTGGTGCTCTCCCACTTTGCACTCTACTCTCCAGATCCCAGCATGTGAGGGCCACATCTCCACTGTCCCGAAGACACCTGGCCAGGAATGGAGAACAGAGCAGAGGGGACTTACTGGCTGTAATGGGGTGCCACAGTGCCAAGTGCTGTGCAAACACAAAGCCAGGCTCTTCCAGAACCAGTCCCCCTCCTTGGCATCCCCCCCTGCAGGCTTGGCACTTCCTTAGGGCATGGAGAGGGGTGCACAGTGCCTTTCTCACCAGGATAAAGGTTGTAGACTCCCATGCGATACTCCTGGCTGGTCCTGACGCTGAACAGCTGCCCGTGGAAGTGGACAGAGTGGATGTCCTCAGTGCTACCCATGTTCAGGAGGTGCCACCGGACCCGCTGCTGCTGAGCCATCACCAGCCCGGGCAGTGTGTCACTCACGTAGCCATTGATGGCTGGGAAAGGCAGTGGTCAGGAGCGGTTCAAAGCTCTGGGGCTTTTCCATCCCAGTATAGATTATGGGATGGAAAGGAAAAGGGTCCTCACCATGGAAGGAGTGGTTTCTCTTAAAGTCAGGGCTGTCCAGCTGGGTATGGCAGGGAGGGAGGCAGTTCCTCTCCACGTTCTCCGGGAAGTACCAGCTTTTGGTCTCATCGAAGATGGTGAAGAGCAGGGAGAACTCCTGCACAGCCAGCTGCCTCTTGAAAATGAAGCTCAGCACCCCCCGACGGCAGATGATCAGGGGCCCGATGAGGCCTGAGTGCAGGTCCTTCTCCTGCCAGGGAGAGGGAAATAGGAGCTTGTCGCAGAGACTGGCCTGGCTCCCACTCTGAGGCACAAGCAGGGTGGGAAGGACGTGCTGGGTTCCCTGGGGCATCCCCACTCTGCCCTGAACTAGGAAAGGCTGAGAAGCAAGCGTTTGAATGTGCTTTTAAAGAGATGTGGTGTCTGTCTGTCTAACTGTCCTGTGGTCCCTACTATGCTAACATTGGACCAGGGACCAAACCCAGGCAGGTTTGGAAGAGGGTTAAGGAGCTGCAGAACGTCTCAACCTCCCAGCCAGGACCCAGGAGTGTTGCCCATCTCTCCTCCCTGGGATACCCTGTGGAGCAGGCTCCCACCTACCAGGTCCACGTTGGAGAAGTAAGCCCAGGCCTTGCAGTCGAACTCCTGCATGGTGGGTGCCATCTGGGGCAGGACTTTCCAGGAGTACTTGCGGACCTCCATGGGCTGCACCACCCCGCCCTGCTGCGCTGTGCCCTGCGTGTCCTCGTAGGCTGTCAGTGTGGAGTGGAAGGAGAAGGGCCGCGAGGCCAGGTTCTTGAACGTGACCTGCACCGGGGGGAAGGCAAAGCAAAAACAGTGTGGGAGGGGGTTGGGTGCAGCCCCGAGGGTGCCCTGGACCCTGGGGGTGGGCCCAGCCAGCAGATGGGAAGGAGGCAGCCAAGTCCCTGGTGCCCAGATCCCCATCTGGTCCCCACACAGTGGCCAGCTCCTGCTGAACTACGAGCCTTGGCTGTGCAGTGTGATCCCCACTGGAAAGCACATCCTGATCATGTCAGCAGGATGAAGCCCTCTCCCTGCTCAGTGGGAGCGAGATCAGCTGCACCACTGTCTCTGGAGCACAGAGGTGCTGAATCCACTCTGATGAAGATTTTCCTGAGAAATGGGCAACTCCTCCAGGCACACAAGTCCTGAGCCCAGTGAAGAGCCTTCCACCTCTTTCTTAAGTGGGTGTTGAAGGATCTTTGGTGGTGCAGAAAGCCCAAGTTTTCCCTCACATGGAGCATCTAAAGAAGCTGTACTGAGCCCTGCTTTCTACAGCTCCTTCCCCCAGAAGGCTCCCCATGGAGCCCAGGAGCTGCTCAGGCTGTGCTGTTGCAGAGACTGGGTCTATGCCAGGTCCAGGGCTTTGCACCTGAACTCTGAGGTTCCTGCTGGCCCTCCAGCCACTGAGGTCCCTCTCAATGGTGGCTCTGCCTCCCAGCCTGGTGCCATCCACATGCCAACAGCTCCACCCCCTGGGCCCTGAAGATTAACCCATGGGCACTGCAGAGCCTGCAGGCCCACCTCAGCACCCCCTCTGGCTGAGCACAGACAGCTGTGGGGATTTATGGTTTTGTAGGAAACAGGAACTTTCAATTCACCATGATGACATCTTCAACTTCTGCCCTGATGTACGGCCCGAGGATGCCCAGGTGTTCATCCAGCTCTCCCCGCTGTGCCGGCCGCGTGAAAGAATCATCCAGGTACTCCCGGAAAACCACCTTGCGGTACCTCCAGGAATCCTTCCTCCTTCTGCTCCGGGGGTCCCTGTGGGGGGAGGCAGGTAAGTAAGTCAGGTGATACTGTCCCATAATGACGGCAGGGCAGGGGTGCTTCAGAGCCATCTGCAAGGGAGGTCAAGGTCTCTGGAGTTCCAAAACTCCCCAGGGTGGAGGGGAGGCGCTGGGAGCATCCTGCCCCTGCGCTGCTTGGCTGGGTGGCACCGACACAGACCTGTGATCCTGCCTGCCAGCGCATGCCAGCTCATGCATCGAGCCATGCCATGCAGTGCAGGAGGAAAACACGAGGGACAGTCACACTTACGCTGCTTTTAGGAAGTGCTGGGGTCTCTGGCTCCCATATTCCCACATCACCTCCACTGCTGCAATGAAGTATTGCCGCACCTCCCCCTGGAAGGAACGCGGGTCGTGCTCGTCTTCCTCGTAGATGTCAAAGTCCTCCATGGTCTGCTCTGTGTCACTGTACTCATCATAGTCCAACTTTGCAGCCTTTGACCCTGAGGGGCTGGAGCTGCTGCCGTTGTTCAGAGCTGGTTCCTCCCTATATCCTGGGCTGTGGTTCCTCTCCCCAGCTCTGCTGTTGCTTTCCCCATCCTCCCTGGGCTCTCCTAGGCCCTGGGCCCCTCTCTCCCCTGCTGCTCTGAGGACACCTTCTTCACTGAGCACCTGGCATCGATGAGGACTGTCCTGCACATTTTGGGCTGCTTTTTCGGTAGTGTCGTTGTGAGGGGGATTACTTGGAGACAGCGAGCAGTTCTCTCTGAAGGCTGGTTTTGTGGGCATTTCTTCTGTGCTTTGCCCAGACATTCTCTCAGGCACGTAGTCCTCTGTGGCATTGGCCTTGAGCTGCTGAGGCTGATGACTGGCCTGGCCCAGCTGCTCCACAGAGTTTGTCTCCTCCTCCATCCTGCTTCTCCCCTGAGCTTGCTCACTCTCAGGAGCCCCCCAGACCGCAGCTCTGCCTGGCTGCAGCTCAGACAAAGCTGGGCTCTGCAAGCCCCCCGTGTATGCTGCTGCCCCCAGGGAGACTGGGTCCCAGTTGGAAGCCAGGTCTGCAGCCTCAGCAGCAACCTGCATTTCTGGGCTGCTTCCTGCCACGGTCACCTCGGTCCCCACTGCTCCTCGTGTGGGCAAGGAGTGTCTGCTGCGCTGGACCCCCTCACTGCTGCTCTGTGCACCCCCCTCTGTGCTTGGCCTCCCCTCAGGAGACATCCCATCAGCCTGCAGAGCATCCCTACCCAGGGGCAGTCTCCTCTCAACCACGTTGGATTTTTCTTCCAGGCTTTGCTGGGTCGCCATCCCCTCAGGCGAGATGTGGCTTGACATCAGGGACCTCTTTTTGAAGCGAGTGCTGCAAAAAGGAGAATGAGGTCCACACACCTTTGGGGCCTTCTTATCCACTGCTGTCTCAGGGGTCTGGCTGGCCAGATCCTGCTCTGCTCTCTTAACATCAGGGAGGGGTTTCCAGCTGCTGGGCTGCTTGGTGTTGGGAACAGGCAGACCGTGCACCAAGACTCTGCTCCCCAGTGACCTGGCTGCTCGAGGTCTCCAGTCAGGGCCTCTCATGCTTGTGGCTGGAGCTCTGTGTCCCACAATCTGCTCACGGCTCTTTAGGAAACCGTTTGGGAAGGGCCTTGTGTCATTGGCCACAACATTCGATTCAGAAAAGGCAATACTGTCCAGCTCTGACAATTCCTGAGCAGCTGTGTTATCCTGAAACACTTCCTCCAAGATTACTTCATCCCTCTCTTCTGTCATTATGTACCTGGAAGGCTCAAGGTCGTTGGTCTGTGCAAAAGTGGTGTCTAGAAGGTTTGTGCCTCTGGCAAGTTCACTGGCTTCTTGTTCTGTGCCACTTTCTGCAGGCAAGGAGTTACTCTCCTCTGTGAAGATTTCTTCTTGTGCAGGTTTGCCTGAGAAGGAAACATTTTTCTCTTCAAAAGATTCATAAAAGCCTTTTGAAATCTCTTTGTCAGGTCTTTTTTCTAGCCTAGCATCCAGACCATTTGATGAATAATTGCTTTCTATGGCGTGACTGTGAGCTACAGCATGAAAAGTCCTATTATCTTCTGTCTCATCTGAAGATGCAGAAGAATTGGTCGGTGTGGAGGAAGAGTTATGATCAATACTTGAAGCTGGCTCTGTATTTATTGTCTCCTCTGAGTCATATGAATTAAAGGATATTTTATCAGCCCCTCTTAGCAACTTCTCCTCAGTGCCCTGTGAAGACACATCTTGAAGTCTCAGATTGTGCTCCAGGTCATTCTGGTGGAACGAGCTCCTGCTCTCTTGAAGAGGAGATTTGCTTGCAGCAATTGACTGCCAGAGGCTTGTTGCATGAGTAGTTGTCTTTTGAGGCTCTGCTTCCAGGATCTCTGTCATACCACCAGGCTGGACCATCGTCCTTTTTACTGGCTCCTGCACCTCTGAGATTTTTGTCACCTTCGTTCCTGCCAGAGCATCTTCTGGAGCTGGCATGGCTTGGTGCGGCCATTGCTGACCTTCTTCTGAGCTCACAGTGCCGTGGCCCCTTCCACTGACACTCACCAAGGGTTCTCCAGGTGGGACAGCTCCAAGTCCTTCACCCTGGCTGATTTTGGACAATTCTTCATCTTCCAGAAAGGATTCATAGGACACTGGCTCATAGTTTGTCTCTGAAGAAGACATGGAAATATCAGGTGGATTTGGCATTGTTCCTAAAAATGTTGATGTGCCATTGGAAGAGGGATCAGGAGTCCTGGCACTGCTCAGGAGGGCCCTATTTCTGGGTTCTGTCAAGCACAGTCTTGTCTTCTCTGTCTCATTGCTGGAAGAGGTGATGTTGTTCAGTTGCTCGTTCACACACGGCCTGTGCCGCCTCTTTGTTTCAGAGAAGCCCCTGGGCTGGAATTCAAAGTCATCCTGCTCCTCATCTGCATACACATAATCCTCCTCTTCAGGGTATTGCTCATACTGGCACTTGGAGACCGTGAACTTGGCGTGCATCCCTCTGTCTCTGAAATCGGGGTTCAGGCACCCCAGTGTCCACACACCTGTCTCGAGAGAGGACAAGAGGACACCATCAGCTCACCACAGTGCGAAATGGGAAGAGGTGCCATCCCCGTGCTGCTCCCTTGCTAGTGCAACCTGTATTTTCAGGCAGCCTCTGGTTCACTGTAGTGTTTCGTGTTTTCATAGTTCCTGGAGTATCTTACAGCTGGACTCACAGTGTTGCTGGCAAGCTCAGAGCCAGTCCTGACAAGCACCATCACCATAATCCACCTCCAAAGACACACCAGTGCTGTCAAATACACCGCTCTCCCAAACAGAGTCGCCACATCTCTCTCACTGAAGGAGGGAGAAATGAGAGACTGCCTCTTGCTCATGTCCCTGGTCAATGTGTTTGCTGTCTGCAGCGAGCAGGAACCCAGAGTGGGTGAGGTGTGTGATAACTGGGGCTCTGACACTGGAGAGGGCTGTCACCTGCCACTGGCTGAGCTGCTTCTCTGCTTCTGAGCAGCAGGCAAAAACCAGAGCTCAAACGGATGCAACGCTTGGCTGGCTGGCTTTTAGAACACTTCCTGGGGTGTCTGGAAACCCTGCCAGCTTGGCTCAGGGAGCAGTGCTCATGACCATCATATCAGTGTTTGCAATCACATGGTAAATCCTGTGTTTCCTCTGGGAGCGGAGAAAGGGTTGACAGCACTGCTTTTGCGAATGCTCAGGGAAAATGCTGAGTGGAGGGGGAACATAACTGGACTCTGAAGCAAATCTTTCCTAGGACTCTGATTTCTGTCCTTGCAAAGGTGTGGAGATAAATGCTGTAACCAGCAGCTGAACCCACAGCAAGGACAGCACTGCCACTCCTCCTGACCTCCGAGCTTGGAGACAAGGCTGCAAATGTCCACCAGGCTCAAGTTACTGCAGCCAGCCTTGGCATCATGTGTGACCTTAACACACCCTGTTAATGAAGTAAAACACAGTAATTTAATTTATTTAATTTAGACTTTGAAATATTTGATCATTGCCTCTCACTTTGCTGTTCTAGGAGGTTCCAGGGTTCCTTTTGCTCTCAGACCTGTCAAAATGCAATTGGGTGCTGGAGTACTGGCTGGAGGTACTCACTCATCTCTGCTGGGGTGATTTATAGCACAGCCTATGGTTTAGAGAATAGCCCATGCTACTAACCTGGCTTTTCCAAACTCATGAAGACTGTTTCTCCCGAAAATGGGAAGAGGGTAAGCACATCCTCAAAGACCATGTTGCGCTTGAACGTGTTTCCAGAGAAGAAGATGGAGAGGAAATCTGTCTGTGCCCCAACGCTCAGGACATACCAGTACACAACATCATGCAGGCAGAGTTTTGGTTGGAGGTTGTCAAACACGAAGCCGTTAATAGCTGGAAGAAGGCAGAGGTGAAACATTCCATCAGGACCCCATTCCCCCCATGGCTGCTGAGCTGCTGCGTGTCCCCTGCTCATTCCGTGGGGCAGGGATAAGCCTGTGTCTGTTGGGGCTTTGCAGGGAGCCCCTGGCCCGTGTACTCACTGTGCATCACATTGGAGGCGTAAAACTGCGGGTCCTGGGTATCCACATGGGCTGGGTCGGAGCAGAACCTCCTGATGTTGTCCTCCAGGTACCAGCTGTGGTTCTCATCAAAGACTGAGAACAGCACCAACCTCGTGTTGTCTGACATCATCTGGAAAGGGAGAGGGAAGACATTTTTCCTGCTCTTATCAGTGCATCCCCGGGGCCCACTGCAGATATCAAGTCTTAGCCTGCGTGCAAGTTGAGGCAACCAAGGAAGGACCCACCTGATTTCCCCTCTGATCCATGGACTTCTTGAAGCAGATCAGGAGGGGCCCGATCAGGCCCGAGGCCGTGTCTCGGACTGGGTCGATGGAGCTGTAGTAGAAACGGGTGAGGCAGCGAGGATCTGCCTGCGTCGGCCCATCCTCGGGGGTGAGGCTCCAGCTGTAGGTGAATGACTGGCCAGGGGGGATAGGAATGTCCTTCACATCCTTGACTGGCAACACACAAGAGCAGATAAGTCTGGGTTGCACCTGAGAGGGGTGATCCCCCTTTTTAGAAGAGCTCAGAAAGGCTTCCTGACATGCATGGTGAGCCACCCATGCCCACTCCAAGGTGGCACACTGGCTGTTTGGAAAGTCAGTCTGGTCAAAAGGAGGCACAGGGGGAGGATGGAGAGGCACATGCCTTACCTTGAGAGGGTTTTGTGGCGTAGTATGGCCTGACACTGCTGAGGCCATGAGGGTAGATGTTGTAGGGTCGGCTTGCCAGGTTCCTGAACACGATCTGAAACGAGCACAGCCAGCAGAAATGTTTAATATTTGCTGAAAGTCGTGAGCCCTTGAGGCTGCCCTTAGTGAGGGAGGGAAATGCTGGGCAGGGATGCCCTGGGACTGGTTGCCTGCAGGGGATCAGCAGGGAGGAACACAGATATTTCTGGGACCATGAAGCCAGAACAGAAGAAACTACTGTTTCTCTATGGTGAGTCTATACTGTCCATTGTAATGGGAGGTGTGCATTTTAGGGAGGGTATGAAAAATCAGATTTATTAAAGAGAAAGTTTCTGTCTTCAGTGTTACTTTATGTATGAGTCAGAAGAACTGTAGGACCAGAAGAGGTCAATCCCAAAGGCCTCGGAGGACCAGGACACTAAATATGCACATCAGTAAACAGCTTTGAAGTACTCCCCACTTCAGTGCATGAAACCCTTCATTTATTTCTCTAAATAGCTCTGTCAGGGCTTTACAACATGCCCACAGCTGCACAGGGAACCCGAGGAAGGGAGCAGAAATGTGAAGATCGTGGAAACCATCCGACTCCTCCTAGCAGCAAACAAGTCAAGTGATCAGTAGAGGCACCTGGGGAGACACAAGTGACAGCCCCCAGTACTGTAAGGTAACAACAAACAGATGGAGAAGAGTGGAGGATGAGAGGACACTCTTGCCTCAGAGGAAGATGCTGTGTCATGGATTAATTCACACAAATCCTAAGATGCCTTCAATGAGGTCAAATCAAAGGGACTGGGCCATATCCTGTGTATCTCTGCTGATCTTACTGAGAGTATTTAGCTTTAGCTATCAGCAGCATCTGCCTTTCTGGTGAGCTTTGGACATTACCAAACATGAGAAGGCACCCCAAGGACTTCTGCCAGACATGAGTCAAACATCAGGTAGTAGTTCCAATTACAGGAACAGCACCAAGCTTTGAAGTTTCCCCTTACAGTCCCTGTTGGTGGAAAGCGGTATCTCTCTTACCTTAAACTGGTCTCCAACCTCTCCCTTAATGACAGGCCCCAGAATTCCCTTGTCCAGTTGGTTTGACACCTTGCGCTTCTTGAAGGTTGAGTCCTCGTACTCCACAAACACCACCTTCTTGTACTTCGAACCGATGCGCTGAGGGCCAGGCTCCAGGTACAGCCTCGAGATGTTTCTGCAGGCAAAGGCAGAGAAAGAGCAAAAGGCCGCGTGTGGGACACTGTCAGAAACAGAGCAAGGCCTTCCATCACTCAAGGACCCACACAGCTTTCCAGGGACACTGGGGACACGTGCCCACTCTCACCTGTCCAGAGACAGTGGCTTCACAGGGGCATAGTCCCAGTCCATTTCCTCAGCTGCAATGTAGTAAGTCCAGGTCACAGGCCTGTCTTTGGCAAAAGAGCGCACTTGGATCACATGAAAAGTTTCCTCCTCTTCTCCGGGGTAATCCATGTCCTCTGGCTCGTCTGACTGCATCCCCATCCTCAGCAGGCGTTCCTCAGGACACTCCTCCACCTTCACAAGGGCTTCCATGCCAGCTGGGTTCAGACAGGCCAGGCAGAAAGAGTCACACTGGTGCTACAAGCGTGCATCCCCCAGGCTCTGCTTGGGAGAGATCCTCTCCACTGCTGTCCCATAAAATGGGCCATCACATGGGTCACCTCCTGCCATCAGGTCATGGACCAGATTGCAGCTGGATGTAACACTGTGGAGCAGGAGGGGCCTTGGGGCTACAGCACCACACAGAACCCTGAGCCTGGGCCAGCCCCTGAACTTCTTTTCCCCTAAGCCCTTGCAGAATAAGGTTACCTTGCTGATGGGACAGTATCTGGCAGAACATCCGAAACCAGCCAGCTGTTCCTGGCATGGTCTGGGCTGTGAGATAGGTGGCAGGGGAGATTTCTAGGCTGCTGAGACGGTGGCCTCTCACCAGGAATGTGTGGCCTTCAAAGAAGATGGAGTGGACTTCTGGCCCAGAGCCCAACCCGATCACATGCCAGTGGACCTGCTTCTTGAGGCACAGTGTGAGACCTGGCAGGAGACAAGGAAAGCAGCCAGGAGTCAGCACTGTGTTTATCCCTTGTACCCCCTCTTGGTGCCATGGACTCAGAGTCTGACACAGCTGAGTGGAATCCCATGCCCTGCAAGGTTCTGGCTTCAGGCTGTTCACACATGACTGTCTGAGCAAAACAGAGGCACAAGTCTCATCATCCCTCCTGAGATAGGACTAGAGTGGGGCACTCTGGCAAGAGCTTTGAGAGATGTGCTCAAAGGAGCTCACAGTGGGATGCAGTGGCAGAAGAGATAGATGTGCTCTTTGACTCTATAAATTTGGAGCTGGAAAGGAGAATCATTTGTCTGATCACAACACTGGCAAAGCTGACACTAAAATATTGGATCTGGGACAAGGCTCCAGCACATCCCCAGCAGTAGCTGAGATACCACAAAGGGCAGAGAGAGATCACCAGGATTATTTGAGAGCTGGAAAAAATTCCTTCCTCGGGGACACTCAAAGAGCTCGGTGTGCTTGGGAAATGGGAAAGAATTTGGCTGCATTTTAAAAATATTTTTCTGGAGAGAAACTGATGTGTGCTGAGGGGCTCTGTAATCTAGCAGGAAAGTGAATAACAAGTTCCTGAAAGCTGAAGACAAAAAAAGGCAAATACAGAGTTAAGCACTTGGTTTTGGCACCAAGTGCAAAGGTGACTGGAACAGATCCCAGGGGCCTGAGAGGAAACTGGGTGGAGGTTCCATCCTGAGGCCCTCAGCTCTCCATTTCCAGCTCTCCATCAGACACCTCTCAGGCCAGATCCTGCATCCAGAGAGGAGTGTGCTGGGTGTGGAGGTGGATACCTTCTCCAGGGAAAATCCACTGGGCAGACACAGTGGCTGACAATGAGATCTACTCAGCTCTTAAGCTCCTCGGATCCACCAGGACTGGTGTAGAAACAAGAGAAAATATCCTCAAGTTGCACCAGGGGAGGTTTATGTCAGACATTAGGAAAAATGTCTTCACTGAAAGGGTTGTCATGCACTGGAATAGGCTGCCCAGGTATTTAAAAGACCTGCATATGTGGCAATTTGGGGGCATGGTTTAGTGGTAGACTTGGCATTGTTAGGTTCATAGTTGGACTTTTCCAACCTAAATGATTCTGTGGTTCTATTCCTGAAATCCCCCAGAAGTGTTTCAGTGAGAGCTGGAATTTCCCCTCGGTGCTACCTCCAGCCTTGTTCACAGGGCTACAAAAGATGAAACTCTTTGCTACCAGCATTACTCCTTGAGACCTCCAAAGGGCTGTGGCAGCACAGACAGCTGGAAACAGGTCCTGCTCCACTGTAAAGGGGCAAGGCAGACCAAGGAGCTGAGATGTAACAGTCCCTCTGGGGTGAACACAGCCTAACAGATCCATCCCCTGGAAACTTCTCACACCCTTTCACAAGCTGCCTCGACGTTACAGACCTGGCTCCACCTTCCATGCCCTCCATCCCTGTCCCCTGGCCACCAGGACTCACCAGGCAGTGAGCCATTGACGTAGCCATTGATGGTGTGCAGCTCTGTCCTGTTGTGAGGCTGGGGCTGAGGAGCTGCCGGGGGCTCAGAATACCAGCTTTTCCCTGAGGGAAGAGAAGGATGCAGTCAGCTTTCACTTGAGAGGGTTTCAAAGAAAATTTCAAAGAGAAAAGGCTCCGCATAGATGTGGTGGTGATTATTGCACTTGACAGGGCATGACCCCCCTGCAGTTTCAGCCTGTGTGATGGGAACAAGGTGAGGGCGTGGGATGGCAGAGCTGGGGGGGCTGCAAGGTCCCTGCACCCAGGGAAGAGAAGGAATGGCAGTACTGCATCGGCTGGGGGGTGGATCCAGCAACACCCTAGGCTGAGTTCAGGGTCTGACACAGCCAGGCAGCCGTTACCTTCATCAAACACCGCGAAGAGCAGCACAAACTCATTCCGCACGTCCTCATTCCCATCGCTCAGCAGGGTCCCTGCGAGGTGCAACGGGATGGATCAGGTCAGCAAGCACCATGCCTGTCTCCCCTTTGTGCCCTCCAAGAACTGGTAAATCAAGGCCAGGCTGTGTTTTTGCTTTTGTCACGTCTCACAACTGTCACAGCCCTGTTTCCAGCCCTTGCTGCCCCCAAAAGCCCACTGTTGAGAGGCAGCTGCCCCCAGAAGGCATCCAAAGGTCAGTTTGTGCTGCCCTCCCTTCGACTTCACTCAGTGGAGAAACTGCTCTGGTGAGTCAGTGGAACCTATAGACAGTGCCCTGGGAGGAGGTGACTCGTGCCCACTCATTTCCAATGACTACTGAGGGGTCTGGACAGCTACCTCCAGGATGTGTCTCAACCAGAGATGACCAACCTTACTCCAGTCACACTTCTTGTGCCCAGCAAGTAATAACAGCCAGGTTTTCATCACCTCCACGTTAACTGAGGGAAGAAAGGAAGCAGAGCAGGCACGGGTACTGCGGAGCATGCAGTGTCTCAGGTATCCTCGCCCTCTCCTGCCTGATCCTTAACCCTGGCTGATACAAACTTCCCTCTGATTTTTCTAACAAAACCCTGTTTTGACAAAGCAACCTGGCTGACACTGAATGATGACAGCTTGGTGAAGCTCTGAAGGAAGAACAAGAATTTTTGCCTCCATAACAATTCACCTGATGGATAGATAAGGTTCAAGATCTTGTCTGTGATCTGAAGTCTTGTGAAGGAAAGAAGCAAACAGTTTCTCTCCAGCAGTGAAATCCAATACATGTTTGGCTTCTGCACTGGAAAGGGACTCTTTGAGGAAAGGACTGAACCCCAAAGTGCTCTGCAGAGCACAGCTTACTGACTCCACTGCCTCAGGAAGGCATCTCTGTTCTGCTTTTCAATTCACAATTGCATGTGACCTATCCCCATCCTTACACATGACATGTGCTGCCCTTACCAGGTCGGCACACGAGCAGGGCTCCAATCAAACCAGAGTTGATGTCCCTCACACTGTTGGTGTTGGAGGAGTAGGAGTGGGTCAGGCACGCTGAGTCATCATCCGTCGGACCCTGGTTTTGCTGGATTTCCCAGATGTATGTGTGTGCCTTCCCAGGATCCACCCTGTCACCTTCCTTCTCTGTCTGGCTGGTCTCATCCTCATACCCTGCACCTAAAACCAAGGAAATGGTCAGATGTCACTGAAGGTTCATCCCCAACACACTGTGGCTACAGAAATGCCTCTTCAACTCAGAGTTCAGCCCCCCTCCACCCCAGCCCCTGGAGCCAGACTGTCTCCCACAGGCAGTGGCTTGTCCCAGGGCAGTGAGCAGAGCTATGCCAGAGATTCACTTGCTGGGCTGTGGATCCACCACCTGTCCTGCTGCTGGACAGCGCAGTCTTCCTGGCCCTAAACATCCAGCCCCAGGTTTAGCTTATGTATTACCTCTATAACTAATACAGGTTTGCTCATCTCAACTCATTTCTGGGTTGGGCTCGGTCATGTTGCTCCCCCAGGCTCTGTGACCATCTGTCCTTATAGAAGGACATGAATAGGAGGGTCAGGGAGGGACACACACCTGTCAGAGCAGGAGGAGCTACACAAAGGCTTGCAGCAGGTGGGCATTGCCCAACTCACCCTCCGACGCCTTCCAGTAGGACACCCCGACGGCGTGGAGGTTGTAGGGGCGGGAGGCCAGGTTTTTAAACGTGATGACCACCGTGTCATAGACTTCTGCTCGGATGGTGGGGCCCAGCAGACCTGAAGGAAGGAAGACAACAAGGTCAGGCAGCTGGGGTCAGGCAGCTCACACCCTGCCCTGAGCCCCAGAGAGTCCTGACTTTCCACCTGCACAGTTAGCGGCCGTGCCTCTTGTAGCACGGCAGCATCAACTTCTGCGGCTCCAGCAAGGCTCTCTGCATCCCCAAGAGCTCTGCCACACTGGTGCTTCCCTATTCCTGGCTGAAGGGCTCCCAGCACCCAACCCAGGAGGAGTTTGGTGGCTGTCAGGGAGAGCGAGGGCTCACCACGCCGCTTCTTACCCATCCACGCTGGCTTGAGCTTGGGCTGTATGAACAAGGCATCGGGGTACTCCACAAACACAGCTTTCCTGTACCTGGGAGGGACACCAGCTGTGGGGGGCTCTGGGCCCGTGTTCCCCGAAATGCTGCAGGAGGAAGGAAAAGCCAAGGCTGATTGCACAGCCCCGTGCAGGGATGGGCAACAGCCATCCTCTTCCTCCCCTTCCCGCCGGCTTGCCTGTGTCATGCCAGGGATTGCTCACCCTGTTGTGTCCTCTGGCTTTCCTGGCAACCCCCAGGTGTGATTGGAAGGGGTTTGCTGGGCTCGGGGATGACAACATGGCAGTGATTCATGTCACGGTGTTAGTCACGATGGAAGGAGACAGCAGGGCAGCAGGCACAGCGCCGTACCCAGCTGCAGCTGGGAGAGGGCACAGCAGCAGCACTGCTGCCAGTCTCCTGCCTCAAACCTCGCCCAGCTTTGTGCTTTCCAGCCAGCAGAGACACAGAGCACTGGAAGTGCTGCAGCAGCAGTGCCACAGTGGCCTCTGCCGTGCAGCCACCTCCCACCCCATCCCCTTCAGGTGTGGCTGACACATCACATCATATATAACTGTAACATCCTCCCCAGCTCCCCCCAAGGAAAGACTGTGTTGGGCTGCATGGCAGGTTGTGGCAGATTGCTCTGTGTCTGAGCAACATCCCCACATTCCTTTCTTTTCTGCCCAAACTGCGATTTACAGCCAGCCCCTGAAAAAGAGGCTTCACAGCAGGAAGATAAAAGAGCTTTAAATGTATTTCACATCCCACTCGTCTCTGCTGGCCACTTTCTATTTGCAAGCAACTTAACAAATTCATTTTCCAGAAGGAATCTAGCACATTTATCAGGATAGCAAAGCCATGAATTTCTTCAAGGATTTGAGAGGCTGACTTATCAGCCTCAGGACTGAGACCATTTCCAGTAACCACGGAGACTGCTTCCAGCCTTGTTTTGTTTGGAGCAGAAGCCAGGTGGTATTTTCTTGCCACTTAAGAAGCAGGGAGGGTTGCTCTCCTGGCTCTGACTAAGCCTTCATTCCAGCGGTGTTTCCCTCTGCGACTCTTCCTCAAGCGGAAGAGGAAGGAGACAGAGTGACTCAAATTTAGGAAAGGTCAGCACACGCACTCACCCCCACAACCACTGGCTAGAAGCCACCTGCAGCTGGAGGGTGCTGTGGGGAGAGCAGAGTCCCCCCTTCCCATGGGCAGAGCAGGATGGATGCCCACAAAAACCTCCACACCCACCCAGCTCCTGGCTTTCCCACCACAGCTATAACCCCGCATTCTGGATGGCAGGAGCGAGCAGTGCCACTGCATTCAGCTGACTCTGCCTACGAGCCATCATCACTCCTGGCTCCATGGCAGCAGGGTTCAGACCCAGCTTTGCTCTGCAGGGTGTCCCCATGCTGGGAGGTAGCTGGGCTGCAGGATTGCTGGCGCTCAGCCATCCATTGTCAGGAGGCTTTGCCTTCATCTCTAACTCGCAGAAAGCCCAGATTTGAAGATGCCTCCCTGAGGTATGAGGGCCTGGTCCTGCTAATTCTGCAGTAAACAAGGCAGAAGGTCTCTGGAGCCAGGGGGATTTTACTGGCATGCAGGGACATGGCTGGGAGGAGACTTGGTGACAAGAAGGCTCAGTGCTGGGTCCCAGCTGGCACTGCAGAGCCTGCAGGGGGTGAGGAGGCAGAGTTCAGCACAGGGACATCCGATCCAACTGCTTCTGGCCAGTCCTCTGCACTTGGGGTCCCCGTGAACTTCCTTCCCAAAGGGCAGCTGAAGCTGAGGCGGGGAGATAAGTTTCTGGCTCCTTGGATCAGCATTGTTAGCCACACTATCTGCTCATCTCTTGGAGCTGGGGGACATCCTGCGCTCAGGAATCGGCTGCTACGTGTCCACCAGCTCCGAGTCTGAGCTGAGGTCCCTGGGGCTGTCGCAGGACGTGTTGGTTCTGGTTGCGACCCTGCTGATAGGGGTGTGTTTGGGAGGAAGAGAAACTGAAATCATGGGGAAGGTTTAAGCAGCTCTGGGTTGCAGTGCCACAGCCCATTAATTTGACAGAGCTTTCTACAAGCATGCCAGAGAAATCACTGCCTGGAGATGCACGTTTAGGGGTTTCCATGAGATGCTGGTACCATGAGGGAGAATGGGTGGAGCAGAAGATACCCCACACAGAGCTGGGAGACAACCCAGCTGCAGTGGCAGCTCTGCTCCTGCCATGCTTTCCTGGCTCAGTCCTGCATGTCCCTGCTCCCCAGTCTGGATGGTTTTCTGAGCCCTCCCCACCTTTTGGGGAATTTGGCTGAGCCTACAGGGCCAGGGAAAAGGCTCTGTCATCCAGCCCTGTTTCCCACCATGGCTTCCCCAGAAGCCCACACTGCCCAGGAATACTCTGCCTCCCTGGTGTGGAGCACACCAAGAAGTCCCTCTGAGCCAAAGTTATCTTTCCCTGTTTTAGAGAAGGACAAGTGACCTCAGACTGCTGCCAATGCCCTGCTTATCCCTGGGCAGAGTCAGGTCCCTGAGTCACTCCCAGGTCAGAAGCAGTGCTCGAGTGCATCACTAAAGCCAGTGCTGAAATGGAAAGCCACAGGGATGAATTAACACTGTGAGTGGAGTCACCATCATAGTGTAATATCAGTGAAAGCAGGGTAGGGGGGATTAGTAAAATGTGGGGTGTTGGATGCAATTTTCCTACTGAAGTAACCAAAGGGGGGAAAGCCAACATAACTCGGATACAGTGACTACAGCAGCTGGTCAGGTTGACCTGGCTCATCTCTGGATCCTGGTTTCCAGTGCCTGACTGCAGCTGATCACTGCTGTGGCCAGTGTGGGTCCGAGAGGGGGTCATGGGCTAATATTGCAGGGCAGAGGGAATGGGCACAGCTTGATCCACAGGGGATGTAGCCACCCAGCTCCACTGCCCATGCTGAGCTCAGAACAGCCTGTTCACATCCACGTGTGTCCCAGCCAGCTGTGCCTCCAGACAACACCATCCTGAGGCCTGAGCAGTGCAACTGCCACTTTTCCTTCCCACTCCAAAGTAGGTGGGCAAAACCACCACGCCTTCCTCCCTCCTCTCACCGTGCACAAACACCGTTCTTTGCCCAAACACCACAAATTATTGTCAGCTCCTTCAGGAAAAATGTCAGCCCCAGCAATGCAACGTACACAGAGATGTAAATAATTAAAGCTAGGTTTTACCACAGGAAGTCACAGTCAAAAGCCTTTGCTACCCTGAGAAGTGAACAGCCAACCTTCCTCTGCAGTCCCCAGGCAGGGAGGCACAGGTCCGCATCTCCCCTCACATTTCCCCAAAGCCCCCAGGATGCAGAGCAGAAGAGAAAGCACAGGCTGGAAAACCAGCTCTTGGTTCCTAACACAGCCTTTAAAGGGTCCCAGGCAAACGGCATCATCATAAAGCAGTGCAGAACAGCAGCGCAGAGCGGGTATTACCTCTCCCTCTCTTTCTCAGTTCCACCAGTCCCCCCCTCAGGGGTTGCACAGGTTGTGACTCCCCATCACACCACCCCTTCCCAGCTGTACCAGCAGCTCAGTGCACCCACCTTGCCAGGTTTCCCTCCTGTACCTGCCTGGACCCAAGCTCGCAGTGCAGTCCAAGCCAGGGTGGGAGAACACCCAGAGCAGAGTTCTAGAGCTGCAAGAGAAAGAGCTTTACCCTGCAGGCGCTTGCAGCACGGACAGCAGGTTGCTGTGTGTGTAGTCCCAGGCGGTTTCCACTGCAGCGATGTAGTATCTTCTGACTTTGCTGGTGCCTTCCTGAACCAGGCAGAGGAGCAGGAGGCTGCACAGGGCTCCCTCCAGCATCATGCCTCCTGGCTGGGGACTGCTCTGACTTCAGGAGGAAAAGCAAAAAGGAAGGAATGAGAAAGGAAAGAAGAAAGGAAAGAGGAAAGGAAAGAGGAAAGGAAAGCCTTTATCTTCTCATCCAGCTGTTGTAATCCATAGGAGATGATGCTTTAAAGCCAGTACCCATAGACTCACTCAGAGCACTGGAGAGTTTCTCGGAGACGTCAGGAAAGGAACCGCTTGAGCAGGTTACTGCAAAGAGCAGTGTGTGTGAGTGATGGACTCTCCCACTCTTCCTCTGGCTGTGACAGGAGGAGAGGAAAAAACAAAAGGAAAGGGAGGGCAAGCACAGCGGTAAGTTCCGCTGCAGGACCCAGCTGGCTCCGTGTCCTGGCCTGTGTCTGGGAGCAAGACGAGGAAAGGGAGGGTTGCAGAGGAAGCAGAATTTAGGTGTGGTCTCTGCCTGGTCTCACCTTCTCTGTCACCACTGAGAAGGAGAGCGGGTTGCCAGGGATGCACATACGCACGTACGTACGTGAGGTTATCCCTGTCCCCGGGATCCCTGCACCCCGGGCTGGGATGATTGAGCCACACAACCTCACTTCAAGCCACGTGGGTTGGGATGATCCCTGGGAATCCCCTTCCCACCACCTTCACCTCACATTTCTCCTCCTCTCCCAGGGTCCTGCAGTACAGCTCAGAGAAGAGGCACTGAAATGTTTTTTGCAAATTTCTTTCATTTTACTCACAAATTTTCAATATCTCTTTTTAAAAGCCCATGAAATCCCCTTCCCCCTTCGATGCACACACGTGTGCTCAGGCACACACACACTGGCACGTGGTTGTCCCTTGGCTCCTGCAGGCAGGAAGGTGAGGAGGAACGCCCCGGAGGGTCCCAGCATCCACTGGGAGAGCAAGGCGTGGAAATGTCCCATAAATCAAGCTGGGGGAGAGCAGGAGCGCACCAGGGGTGGTGACCCCGTTGGTGACAGTCCCAGTGTGTGCAGAAGCATCCATGTGACAGGTCTTGGTGACTGGGAAACAGAGGGAGGCAGTGGAGATGGTGCAGAGATGGGAGTTTCAGGGTCTCACATGAATCCTTAGCACAGGGCAGGTGGGACTGGTAGGGGATGGGACAGGAGACAGAAGCTGAGCCCCTCAGGTAGGGGCAATCCCAGCAGAGGCAGGAACACGTTCCCTGATGTCCCACTGCCCCATGTAGCCTGGGAACACGTTAAACCCCAACCTTCCAAGAGGCTGCCCCCGCTCCTTGTGCTCAACCAGGGGCTGGCAGAGAGCACCAGGACTCGGGGCAGAAAGTGCTTCCCCCCCATCATCCACCCTTCTCTTGAGGAGGCAAAAAGCCAGCAAGAAACACATTTCCTCCAGTTCGAGCACACAGTGGTTGGCTCCATGCCCAGCCTGGGGATCCTTTTCTTTGTCATCAACGATCCACCCTGCTTTTTTCAGCCAGCATTTTGGGAGAAAACAAGTGGTGTGTCACACCCGGGGATGCCCCAGGGTGCTTGGCATCACCTGCCCTGCTGCAGTGAACTAGAAGGGTAGTGAGTATTGGAGGTTAGAGAATTGTGTGGAAAAGTGTCCCATGGAGGCTGCAGTGGCAGGGACACCATCAGGAATTAATGGCTGTGACACTGGCAAGTGCTGAATTGCTGGGCTTCTCTCTTCCTGAGATGCTCATCCCTCTCCAGGTTTACCCTGCCTGGCCCTTGGCATCTCAGAGAGCTTAGTCCCAAGGCTCAAACCTGCCGTGGGCAGCAGCCCCCACCACCCCACGGGCTGCGTGTGTGCAGGACATCACGCCTGCGTGTCCAGGGACGTGCTGCCCCTCCGCTGGGGTCTGAGTGTGCACACACCGCTCCAGCCTAATCAGGACAGCGCAGGAAACACGTGCAGTATTGCTGCGATTCCCGACACGTCCACACCTGCCTGTAAGTGGGATGTTTGCTGGTGGGACGTTTGCTGGTGCAGCTGAGTGCTGCTCTTAGTTCCTAGAACAGCGTTGTTGGTTCCTAGAACAGTGTCTGCCCCCCCACCCGTCCCACTCACGCACGAGTTTCCGTTAACCTCAGACAGGAGTGGGGTTACACTCTCTCCACGAGGATTTTTTTATTTCTTTTTTTTTTTTTTTATTATTATTTTTTTGCCTGCCGTGTCTCAGGTTTTCCGTCTCTCCCACTCCCTGGGCAGCTGCGTCCCCAGCTGGGAGACAGGCGGCTTTCGTTCCACAAGAGCTCAAGTCGGGGGGTAACGGGCTCAGAAATCGGTGTTGGAATCAAGGGTTGGACTTGACGATCTCGGAGGTCTTTTCCAACCCGGCTGATTCTACGATTCTGTGATTTCACCAACTAGAAACTCTTAATATTTTTTTTATCTTTATTATTATTTTTACTGTCCAAGGGGCCGAGCGGCGCCCGTCCCCCCCCCCTCCCCTCAGGCGCGCTCCCGGCGCCGCGCGCTCCCCGGCCGTGGCCGCGCCTGCGCGGAGCGCGGCGGCGTCATGGCGGTGCCTGGCAGAGGTGGGACGGGCTGGGATGGCCGGGAACGGAGTGACCGGGAATAGAATGGAATGGGATAGCCGGGCATGGCGTGGGGCGGCGGGTCCCCGGGCTCTCCAGGGACGGGGGCACGGGCCGGGGAACCCCTGTGGAACTCGCGGCGGTGCCGGTGCCGGGCCTGGCCTCGCCTGAGGGCACGGGGGGGCTCCCGGCACAGCGGCCCCAGCACCGGCAGCGCCCTCAGGGAGTGAGGGAGCACGGGGACGGGGTCTGAGGGGCCCTGGGGGGAGCCCCCGCAGCCCGGGGCTTTGCTGGGCGGGGGTCCCGTGCCCTGGGGGTCCCGTGCCCTGTGTGCCCTGTGCAGGGGGCGGCGGTGCCGGCACTGAGCCTCTGCAGCTGCCCGCAGGTGCCAAGGACGACACGTTCAACGTGCTGGACCTGGCGGAGTACACCAAGAACCGGCCCTGGTGGCGCAAGATCTTCGGCCCCAGCTCGGGGTCGAGCGCTGAGAAATACAATGTGGCCACGCAGCTGCTGATCGGAGGGGTCACGGGATGGTAAGATGGGCTGGGGTTGCCCTTGCTGCTCCGGGCAGGCTCTGGGGAAGGCGCTGACAGCTGCAGGGGGGCCATCTGGCAGTCGTTCAGAGGAGGCAGGTGTCCAGCGTGCTCAGCCTGCTGTCCCCTGGCATGGTCTGCTGAGCTGGGGGACGTCTTAAAAGCAATCTCTAACTTGGGGCTGAAGAACTGAGACTGTCCCCTAAGGAAGGAAATTGCGCCAAGTCTTTAATTTTTTTTTCTAACTTCTGGCACAGAGTGGTGGTGTTGAATTTGGGACAGGCAGATGTGAACCCCCTGGAACAAGGATGCCTTTTTCTTTGAGGTGCTTCAGGCATCTGCATTAGAACCTCCCTGAGGTCGTGGTTCCCAGGGTTTCGTGTCACTTGTAGCTGGGGCTGATGGAGTGTGGCTCTATTTGCATTTTCATTCCCACAGCATTGTTTGAGTTGAAAACTTTGTCTGCTCGCACTGCTTTGCTTGTTGCCATGGCCCCGTCTCCCTGGCACCAGGGTAACTGTTTAACAGAGCTTCATTTTCTGATGGAAGTGGGAGCTGCCACCTCTCCCTTGTACCTTCCCTGAGTGTATCCCAAGATGGGTAAAGGCAGGTGCCTGTGGTGTTTGCAGTGCTGATAAGGGAACCGTGTTCCAAGTGAAGTCTGGTTTGGGTGATACAACACCCCAGCCCTTTGCTGCATGACTGAGCAATGGGGTGGTGCTGGCTCGAGTTCTGGTGGCTGCAGTAATGTCTGTCATATTGGGAGCATGTAACCCATTTTGGAGACCAGGATGGCTTCAGACCACTGCTGTCTGCTTGTTCCAGCATTCTGCTCTTCTAAGAAAGGAAAAGGAAAAGCAAGCAGTTGTTTGGGCACCAAAGAAGCTTTTCTTGTGATCTGCTCTCCGTGCTCTGTCACGGAGCAGTACGTGTGCTGCTTATTTTCCCTTCAAAGATGATACCAATTAAAAAAAAAAAGTCCAAAACAAAACCAGAAATCACTCGCTGATTTTGGTGAAATCACGTGTTTCTGATTAGAAACATGTCTCTCTTCTAGGAGAAGGGTGGTGTTGAGGAGATAAAAATCAAACTGCAAAAGGCTGAACTGTGACAGCAGGAAGTGAAAAGCTATAAAGCATCAGGTTTTTGGCTGGGTGCAAATCCTTCTCTCTGATTGCTTGTGGGTTTCTGCTGCTGTTCATCTGTCTCCAAGTCTTGGGTAACTCCTGCCAAAGGCGGCCTTGCCTGTGGGAAGCATGAGGAGAAGTGTGTGTTTGGTGTGTCATTCTCCTGACTGGATCCTGGTTGATCTGCAGGTGCACTGGATTCGTCTTCCAGAAGGTCGGAAAGCTGGCAGCGACAGCGGTGGGAGGTGGTTTTTTCCTGCTTCAGGTGTGTATGAACAGCAGCCCAGGCTTTCCAGGATCTGTGCTGGTGGGGATGAGGGGCTGTGTAGGAATCAGTGCCTGTTGGGACACATGGGGCCACTCTGCCAGGAGCTCTGTGTGGCTGTGGATGTCACAGGCGTGTTCCCCAGACCACATGGGTGCAGCAGCAAAGCGGGATCGGTTTGCATAAATTTCAGGATTGCTAAAAGGTGCAGATCTACTGAGGGTCTGCCAGCAAAGGGCAGGCCAGGGGCATGGGGGGACACCTGAGTGGAGCATGAGACAGCCCTGAGCTGCAGGGAACTGTCTGCTGCAGCACTGTCTGCTCAGAACTGGCTAATGCAGAGCCCTGTGCCTGTGGACGTGGTGTCCCTGCAGGAACAGCCCTGCATGTCAAGGATTTATCCATATCTGTGACATGCTTCCTGTCACCCTGGCTGCTTCAGGAATCTGGCCAGCACAGATGGGGCTCCCTGTAAAGCACTGGGGAAGAGGAGAGAAAACACAGATCTCTCTCTGTCCTCAGCCACTTCTCCTGATTTCTAATAACCCTGGCACTGAGGGAAGCTGCTTGGGTGTGGGCATCCAGCTCATACATCTTGCAGGAGGCAGAGCAGCTCTTAGGCCCTGTTCAGCACTTACCTGTTTGCTCCTCAGGCAAACAGATAAGTCCTGTGTGTGGCTCCCTCGCTCTCCTGGCTCTGCTTGATCTGCTGAAAGGGAAAAGCTTGCTCTGAGCAGGGGGACTTTCACTGCTGAATCACCCTGGGCAGATAAAATAGTTCGAGAGGAACAAGCTATTAATAGCTGTGTCCACCCACAGCAGCAGGAGAACTGCAGAGTCCCACCGATATCCGTGGCAGCTGTGAGGGGGAGGTGATGCCAGCTTTGTGTTAGAGAGCAGAGGCTGAAGCAGGCTAAGCTGCAGCCCTGCTTTTGGGGACTCCTGTGAGAGACAGATGTTGCAGGACAGTTAACACAGCTCCAGGGGTGGTCATCTGTCCAGTTTTTAAGCTAGTGTGCCCACTGGACTAGTGTGTGGGGGCTCAGGGAAGGGGAGTGGGTGAGGGGGTCTGTTTAGCCATGGTCGTGCAGGAACTTTCTTTCCAATCCTCAAAACCCCAGATTGCAAACCACACGGGATACATCAAAGTGGACTGGAATCTGGTACAACGGGACATGAACAAAGCCAAGGAGCAGCTGAAATTTCACAGCAGTGGGAATAAAATGCCTCCAGAAGTGAAAAGCAGAGTGGATGAGGTGAGACAACTCTCCCAAGGCTTGTGCTGGAAAACAGGATTGACTCCTGAGCTGTTATGGATCTGAGGAGCTGGAAAGTGCCCCTGGGGAAAGGAGCTGGGGGTGCTGGGGAACAGCCCCTGAACAGGAGCCAGTGTGTGCCCAGGGGGGCAAGGAGGCCAAGGGCACCTGGGCTGTGCCAGCAACAGAGTGGCAGCAGGACAGGACAGTGACTGTCCCCTCTGCTGGGCACTGGGGAGAGGGGAGGGGAGGTCATTAGGTTGGATACTTCCCCAAACCCAAGCAGTGGCATCTCTGAGCATCACTGGCCTTGAAGAACAGTCTGAGGGATTTCTTCTTGTGGGGAGGGTAGGTGGGTGGCCTGCTGTTGTTGGACACTGTTGCCTCTTCCCTCCCTTGCTTAGGTGATCATATTTCTGAAGAAGAATGTTATCCTGACTGGAGGGTTTGCCGGAGGATTCTTGATCGGAATGGCATCCTAGAAGCTGCACTTGACTCTCCTTTCGTGCCCAACCTCCCCTCCCCTCCTGTACTGCCGTTATGTCTCACTTAGAAGTCAAAGGATGTTGCCAACAGACTCAGTCCCTTCTGCTCACAGGTTCCAGCCCTCATTTCTTACAACGCTGCTTGTGATTTCCACACTTTTCATCATCTGGGCTGTCAGTGTGCTGGGATCAGTCTGAAAGCTTATCCCAGTGTGTCATTTATGATTCCTTCCCCCACCAAATATGCCCAGTCCCAAATTTTTCTGATGAGTTGCAGTCTCATAGACATGTAGTGGCAGAGAAATCTTTTAAATGTGCTTTCCACAGGCGCTCAGGACTCTTTACACGTACATTTGTCTGCCAGTATGTGTGTGTACAACAGCTGTCAGCTGTTCACCGTTGATCTTTCAGTATTCCTGCCCTGGTACCTGGCAAACCTGTGCTTCCCTCTGCACACAGGTGGTCTGTGCGATCCAGAATGTGGTTGGCTGTCCCAGGGTGGATGCAGAAGCGTCAGGGCACAGCCTGAGCTGTGTCCAGGGCAGGTGATTAAGGATTCTCCTGCCCTCCCCCTGCCATTGCACCGCACAGATGGCTGTTCTGCTTCCTCTCTGCTGTTAGATTTCCCCGTACTGGAATCGCAGCACTGCACTGCTGATGAAAACTGAGTCTCCAGGCCCTTTCCTCATCATGCATTGTGAAAGCCACCGAGCTCCCCGTGCTGCAGAGCAGCTCCTCATTTGCCACCTGACTGCTCAGCCTTTGAGGGTCTCTCCTCCCAGCAGGCCCAACCTGTCTGTGTCAGACTGGCTGGTATTTCAGCCGTGCCACTTACTGTAAATCACCCTGGGCCTCTGACTGGTGTTTCTGTGTCTGCCATGACCTTCACTGGTCACTTTGGCATTGGTGATGCTCTTCAGGGTGTAACCATGTGGGGCAGGATGGTAGACAGGAAATGCATCCCTGCTTGGGGTACGTTGGACCGGGCCAGGGTTGCCGGCTCCACTGGAGCAGGGGGATGATGTGGAATCTGGAGTGCAGTCCTTTACCTGTCTCTGCAGAGCACAAACTCCATCTCCCTGGCCTCTGCAAGCAACTGAAGTGACAAAACTGTTGGGAAAACCAGGTTGTAGTCTTATGGGAGTGGCTCATTTGCATCCTTTCTGCCTTGGTTATGTTCCTTTCTTCTTTGTGTTTGCCATTTCCACCAGAAAAGTTGCTTAATTCCATCAGCTGCAGCCCTTCTCCTGCAGGTGATGAGGCAGCCAGGTGCAGAACTCAGCTGTTTTTGGCAGAGCAGAACTCTACCAGAATTTCTACAGGAGAAAATTACAAACACAAATCCCTCCGAGGTTTTCCGCAGGCGTGGATATTTGCAGGCCAGCACGGTGATGTCCTCCAGCAGGTACACGTGGGAGTTCTGGCCCAGAACGTGGGGTTTTATGGGAAAGTCAGCCCATCCTTCAATGGGAAATGCTGGGAATGGTGACACTCGGGGGTGGTTGGTTTACAGCACCTGGCTCAGCAGCTGCACCCCATTTCCAGTGCTGTGTGATGCGTTTGTGATCTGCTGCTGGTGCTCTCAGTGGGGCTGGAAATGGGGATCTTCCCCTGAGAGCTGCTGGAAGAGCTGAAACGGGGGGTTCTTCCACCAGAGGTTTTGGAATGAGCACTTGCAGTTGTTAATTTTGATTCAGCTCTGTGGACTGAAGTGTCAGAGTAGCACCACAATGATTAAACTGAGGTTTTCTGTCCTTCAGAATCTGAAAAGGGGCTGCAGATAACCAAGAGACACAGGTTGTGTCTTTGCTCCTGTCCTGCCATTCGTGGCCAAGGAGAATGAGGGAGCAGCTGGGCCCACATCCTTTTAACCATGGCCTTCCTAAAAGCCATCCAGGACTGCAGGGATGATGTGATGCAGCCAGTAGGTCTCCAGTGAATTGGTGCTCGGCAGTGGAGTGACAGTTGATGGTGGTGGTTTTGCGGGGTTTGGTTTGGTTTTTTATTTTCCTGTAGTACCTGCAGGAGTGAACATTCCTGAAGGGATACATTTGTCTTGCAGGGTATCCCTTGTTCCTGTAGGGAAACAGCATTGCTGCTCTTTAGCTGGGTGGGCTGCACAGCACATTCTTCTGAGATGCACTGATGCCCACAAAGCTCAAAACAAATCACTAACAAACCTTAGGGATGTTTTCCAGGCTCAAATAAGTCACTATTTCTGCCCAGCCCTAGGGAAGGGAGTGCTGCGTTCTGGGGTCCCAGTTTTGCTGCTACGGAGAGAAATGGCCCAGAGAGGGAGCTAAAACGCCTCAAGTGCTGCTGGAAGGAGAAACAAGTAGCAAGTTCACGTTGAGTTTGCTGTGAATGTAGGCAGGGAGTGGACGAGGACATCGCGGTGGGGCAAATCTTTCTGCTGTGCCGGTGTTGGGCTCGTGGCTGGTACCGTTTGACTCTGTGGGCTCACACTCCAAAGCTTTGATGCTGAATCAGCCTCTGTGGGGATGCATTTTCATTGCTGCAGGTGCCAAGATGAGGTGTCCCTCCCCTCCCCACTCCTGCTCCTTCTAGTCTTGTTTAAACATCTTCTGACATCTGTTACAGCGTGAGAAGATTTCAAACACATTGAGCTTTTAAAGTGGTTTTATATATTGTATGTAAATGCTTGTTGAAGTGATATTTTATTAAACAGTTTTGCTCTAATAGCGTCTGTGTGTGAGGTCTGTTGGATTCTTGGGAACCAGCATGTTTTTTTGTCTCACTCTGTGTGTTGTGCTTGACTCAAGGGAGCAGCTACAGCCAGTCCAGGGGTCTGGGATGTGCCCAGGTGGCCAAGGTGGCCAACAGCATCCTGGCTTGTGCCACCAGCCTTCCCTCTTCTGTGTGGGTAACCATGGGCTGCCTTAATAAATCCCTCTCCTTGATCAGCCTGGCACCAATCACCTATATTCCCAAGAAGTGGGATGCTTCTAGGGCAGGAGGTGATTCTGTTGCCAGCCTGGGTTCAGAGCCTCTGCTGAGCAAGTTTGTTCCACCCAACTAGAATGGGGCAGGGAGACAACGCTTTTCTTCTTCGTAGCTGCAACAGAAGCCTAAATATATATTTTTAATCATCTATTAGTTACTTTCCTTTCACTGTTCCTGCTCAGGTAGGGCAAAATGGAAAAATGATCTACTTGTTAGCATTTGAGCTGCTTCAAAACATTGTCAAAATTTCCCCCAACTTTTCAAGGGTACTAAACCCCCCATTTGGTCTTAAGGGATTATTTTTGGGGGAGAAGGGTAGTGGGGAAGGGAAGACTAGCCCTAAATTATTCTGATCTTAAGCCCCAGTTGTAAAAATATCAAGCAGCTTCTATTTAAACCTGATGATATCACACGTGGCTCTGGCAGCCAAGCTGCCCAACAAAACCAACCAAACCGAGACCACAGTCTGTTCCAGTCGTTTATTTTGTACCATGGTATTTCAGAGTCAGTGAATACAGATGGTTTGCTCTTCTAGGCTTCAATACACACGACTATTGTGCCTAGACCTCAAGTGGTCTGCTTAGAGAAGCTGTATTTCATAAGTAAGTTGTACTTGCTCACAGCACAAAGTCCTTGACGGCTAGATCTAATGACAGAGTTAGGGCTAGTGGGTGTGGAGCTGATACTGAGGTGCCTGGACTCCTGCTACAGGGGACAGCGAGACAGCTCTGAAGGGTGGTGCAGGAACCTGTCTACTGAGCTCTTCCTACAGGTCACAGGAAATTCTGCTGCGTGGCTGAGAGCTTCCGGAAAAGCCATCTCTCCTGGGGTCCAGACACAGCCGGATTGTGGTGAGTCTGGAATGCTGTGTGGAAAACCGGTGCCTACGACTGCTTGTTCAGTAAGCAGCGCCTAAGTCAGTGCTTGGATCTAGCCCAGGGCTCTGTTACAGGCCTTTGGGTTTCAGCAGGTTGAACTAGACTGGGTTCATTAACATATTGCTTAAAGGAGTTCAATTAGACGTAATTTATAAATTTTGTATCAACAGTCAGATCTTTCAAATGAATATTGCTTTTTTTAAAAAAATATCCTATCCCTGTAGCAATCCCTGAAATAATGCTCCTGTAACGTCTTTATCATGCAAATAGCAGCATGTAAGCAATTCAAATATAAAATAAACAAGTCTGCCCAGTGGGAAAGGGAGGCACTTAGGCAAAGTGACTTGTAGTCACTCATGATCTATGCAAGACTTAGGAACAATCATCAGACCTGATTCCCACTCTTGAGCTTAAGCCACTGGACAGACAAACATTGTCTGGAACTACTGCCTGATGGCAGCAATACCTTTGTTGTGTGAAGATGGGCTTGTTTCATGTGTGTCACATTTAAACTCACTCTTCTGAGCTCATTTCCTGTACCTCTCGCTCCAGGAGCCAGAATAACTTGGTTCCAATTCTCCATTTTTAGAGCAAGGATGGATCAGAGTAAGGTAAGCATTCTAAAAACACCGAGTTGACTTTTCACGGGTGTGATGCAGAGGCAACATATAGGATGTTCTCGTACAGAAGGTACAGTTTGTTAACCAGGCCATCTGTTGGTACTGTTTTACGTTTTTGGTGTGCCGAGCAGTGTGTTCTGGGAGCGCTCTGGCTCTCCTGACAGTCTAAAGAAGGCTTGAAAAAAAACCACACACGAGCTCTGCAGATGAGTCCAGTGCTCCAGCACCCGCTGGAGCTGCATTGTGTTACTGAGGTGGTGGGGGAATTCCTTCTGAAGTCACCTTAAACTTCTGCCTCTCCCTTTCTTCTCTCTCAAAGCCTGAGCAGCAGACGGATCTGCCCTGGGGGTACCGGGCGCAGCACTTGCGCATCTCCCGAAGGACAGTCTCACACTTTGACTCCATGTAGTTGTTTGCTGCAAGAGAAGAAGGAGACCCAGAGTCTGCAGAGAGAAACAGGCTTTGTTCCCAGAGGGCACACCCAGCCCAGCTCCTCAGCTGCTGGGCAGGTTTCTCTGACAAGCAGGAGCTGCTTACGGGCGTTTCATCGTTTTCTCTGCTCTACAAAAGTCTCTCTTTAGGTTCAGCTCTCTAAAGCTCTGGCCAAAGGCTCTCGGAGAGAAGCCCTGCAGGGATGTGAGCAGGCTGAGTCTGGCTTGAGTTAATAACCACCTGCCTGTCTGCCTGGGAACACGGGGCATGCAGAACCCTCTGCAATCCTGATGTGCTTCCTTTCTGCCCAGCGTGAGAGGACCACAAGGTTAAGTTAAAAGAATTAAGTTCCACCAAAAATCAAGACACCAAAGACAGAAAAACACTTGGTACCTTGCAAACATTTCTGTATTTCACAGGCTTGTTTCTGGCACGGATCCTTCTTGGACATGTTCAGTGAACTAAAATGACAGGAAAATGTTACTGTAGAAACAAGGTGCTTTTCAGGGGATTGGGGGAAGACAAGTGTCTTAAAGCCAAAGCTTTCCAGAGGTCCCAATTTCCCCCACTGTCACCATTCAGAAAACATCTACTGCTGCTTGCAGATGACAGCCAACATACACAAGAACTCTCTGTGTCTGGCTAAAAGATGATAATGTGGACAATGAATATGGGAAGGTTTGTGTTGCTACATTTAAAGGCCTTTTTCTTTTCTCTGGTCACAATGTGTCCTTTTCCACTTGGATGCACCAAGACTCAGCAAAGATTCAAATTACCATGGCTGACTAGTTTTTAACAGTTCTGTGTCTCCAGACCTTATACTAAACCACATATTTAAGGGAAGGCCTTCTCTGTGAGCTCTACACAACCCAGGATTCGGTGTCAGTCATGGGACAGCAGCTGGAGAAGGCATTTAAACAATCAACAAAACTTAGATGTATATGCCCCATAAAGCCAACAAGGAGGGCTTTTTTTGGTCTGCTCCAGGAAATCCCCTCCCTCTGTCCAAAAAAATCCCACCACCAGATTGGAGGGCAGCTCCATCTTGTTCAAATCACTCGAAAGCAAGATTACACTCAGTTTGACTTTCTGTAGCTGTGACACCCGTAACTGTGATCCTCTGGGACAGAGACAAAGCCAAGCAAAAGCTGGTGGTACGAGCAGTTGAATGGGAGACCCCAGCAGGAAAGCACCACTGTCACTGGAAGTGGTGGTGGGAGTTCAGCTCCCTGTGAGCCACAGTTCAGCCTCTGCTCAGAGCCAGGGAGCTGCTGCCTTTCCAGTTTCTGACAGGTCACCAGCCCACAGCACTTTCCAGTATCGCTGGGGCGTTATTTCCAGCATCCTGGCCAAACTCCACTTGGGGCAATGACATTCTGCCTACCTAGAACTCCCCCTGACGCTTCACTTGGTCACAACACTCCTCTTCACTGCCTGTCCTAAACTCCTGTGTGATGTTGCTGTGTGTTGTTTAACTGCTTCCACCTTAGAGGTGGCTGCATTTCAGTGGAGAGAGAATCTTTTATTGTACAAAACAGACAATGGCATCTTCCTGGAGCCACTGCTCCTGCAAGACAAAAGTTCATGTTTAAAGAAAGACTGGGAGTAAAACAGTGCACAGTACAAAGCAGGGATAACGTCTGCACATACCAGATTAATCCCCAGGCACGAGTTTAAGCAGCAGTTCTTCAACACCACCAAGCTGTAAGTGACAAGGAAAAGTTCAATACGTCTACAGTAACTGTGCTCGAGCTAACGGACTTCAACAAAACAACAGTCCTTTGCCGTCCCTCAGGGATCTCAAACGACTTCACAAACAGGCATGACTATGGTCTATTGTTGCCACCATCCTTACCATGAGATGGTGCTCTATCTCCCAAACGCGAGAGTTACTATCCCTGTACTGCTCACCCTGGGACAGCTGCCACATGTGAGGCAGCCGGGATGGGGGGAGCTGGCTGGGTCGCAGCGCCTCACCCAGGGGAACCTGAACTCTTTGGATCCGAGCCCTCAGCATACCTTCCTCCTGGGGGGGAAGAGCAACAAAACAAGAGCAAACAATCAGTCACCGGCAGCACAGCAGCGGGGGCACCTCGAGACGGCGGTGCCACGACCGCCGGGGGGGAAGCTCAAAAGCGCACACTTGCCTCTTCCGCAGCCACGAGCCAGGTTTTGCGGTGCTCATCGCAGTAAACCCCCACGCGCCGCACCCAGAGCCGGACGGGAGGAGCGCCGGCCGCCCCCCCTTCTGCCATCCCTGGGGCGCTGCGGGAGCTCAGCGGGACGGCCCCAGCCCGCGGGGTGCGCGCATGGCCTCGCCAGCTGCGGGCACATCCACGGGGACAGCTCCCGGACCTGACGGGCAGGCGGTGCCCGGCTCGCTGGCGGAGATGCTACGGGGGCTGAAACGGCCCTAAAAGTCAGCTGGGGACGCTGAGGTGGTGCCTAAGCCAAGAGAGACGTCAGGCCAAGTTGTACACCGGGGCACGGGTGCCGTGTGGCATTTGTAAGGCATTCTGGGGCAAAAGGTGCTATTGGTACGGAGTTAAACCCTGGGAACACTGGCTTTGCTCATTCCACTAACAGTCCTATCAACAGTCTTTGTGCAAAACGGGGCGGGGGCGAAATAGTGGTGGTCTAAATTCCGAAAGCAAGGCTTGTGGCAAGAGGTGGGATGAGGTTAAGGACGAAGATCACTCTGGAGACAAAGCATGGAGCTCGGTGTGCACGACTCTCCCGGCTGGAGCTCTCAGAGCCATCGCCGTGCAGGGTCTTGGTCTCATCTCTCACAGGGGTGCCAGCACTGTCCAGTCCCACTCAAACTTCTCAGGAGCAGCTCTGGAGACTCTTGTCATTCGGCTTTTAGCTGGTCACAGAGAGCCTCCAACACCAGCAGGGGCAGAGGAGCTTTGGGCATTGAGGTGGTTCCTGCTACTGGGTTTTTTGTTTAGCAGCACGTTTATCTGTGTGCCAGTGAGGTCAAGCTGAGCCATTAGCAAATGGAGGGCAGGGGAAATGGTTCTCTTTGAGCCCTAGAGGAGGTAATCAAAATGGTACAGACAGTCTTCATCCTTTATCTAGGTTTAAAGTAGAACAAAGTTAAGCTGTAACACATACAACATCCTCCTGCTATGAAGCAGATGCAATATTCCTTATCCCAGGGAAACACAGTGGTCTTCTGAAAACTTGTAAGGTTATAAGGCATATTTCAGACAGGAGCAAGAAAATCTGGGTACAAAATAAAGGAGGGAAAGTCAGGGAGAGAAAAAAAAAAATTGTTATACATTGAGGTACATATATAAGAGGAAATACAAGTCCGTGTTGCTTTCCATATCTCACATCAGTGTTTCTCTACTTTTTGGAACCAAAGGAGCACTCAGCTTTCTGGAGAACAAAACACCAACCACGGATCAGCCTGAACAGCACTGTCACTGTATTTTCATTCCTAACAGAGAAAACTTGGAGCGCTCTTTTACGGTTTCTTTTTTTTCTCCCGTTCTGCTTTGTTTCCTTGCCTGGTGTGTGGGGATGTGAATGTGCACTCTACAAAGCACCACTGTTCTGAAGACCATCCTGTGGCGTGGGGCAGCCATTCCAAGCAATGCCCCAGCAGCTGGACCAGTAGCACTTAGAGGAATGTGTCAGCAGGCTGAGAAGCCTTCAGGAATCAGCTCTGAGGGTTACAGGGACATTTCTTTAAGTCTTTTCCTTTCTGCTTTACCTGAAGTCACTCTACAAATTTAAACCCCTGTGTGGAAACCGCTCTGCCCAGCAGTGAAACGCAGCAATTGCCACTGCTCGCTTTCAGCCAGCTGAATGTAATCACCCCGGGTGGAATTTGGCCAGGACACTCTCCTACTCTGCAGCGAGCTGCCAAAAGCTCCATTATGACCAAAAACGCTCAAGAACTTGCTTTTATTGCTGGAATTTCGACAGCTCTGTCATCCCCTGGACCAGAAGGCTCAAGATTCCGGTAACAGAAAAAAACGTGACTCAGTAAGTGAACTGTGCTTCCTACTGCAAGGAAACTCTCCTGCAAGGTCTCCTGTCCAAACACTGACCTGGTGCAGCCTGGCTGAACCACAGGCAGGGGGGCTAAGGCCCAGCATGCATGTCTGTGTTCACTGTGCATGAAGATGGCAGCGGTGACAGACCCAGGACAGACAGAACGTGCAGAGGACACCGTGCAGAGCGGGCAGAGGTTAATCTGTGTTTGCAGCCTTTGCCCCACCTGATTCGTCCCAATTTTCCCCAGAGCTCCACAGCTCTGGGTTCAGAGTTCAGAGGCCCAGTCTGGCCCAGTTAGTGCCACACAGAAAATCTGGGGGTCAGGCAGAACCGTCAGTTGGGGTTTGAGGTGGGGCAGGTCTGCCTGCAGCACCCAAACACGCCACAGAAACGGGAGATCCCACGAGCACACACTTAGACACTGCACCTGGACACACACACAGCTCCTATTTCTGCAGCTTTTATCAGAAAGCAGCACCAAAGCCTGAAGGAAGACACGGGTGGAAGGAGAAGTGAGCTTACTTATATTTTAAACAGGTTTTAAACTCGGCTTTCTTGCTTCACAGTCTGTTAAAAACCCACCACGTTCAACACAAACCCAATCAGCTGAAATCTGCAGGACTGCAGCATCATCCTCTGACAAGAGATTTTAGTGTTCCCATCAACATAACTGTAGAAGGCTGGGCTGTCTAAAGGGTTGTTCTGGGCAGGTTCAAAGCCTGATCCCTGCAGAGAGGAATAATGCCCACAGGTATTCTGTCCATCTTAGCATCAACCTTAGAAGATGAATGCTGTTCTAGGACCTGGGTGGATTTCTGAGCCACACAATATATGGATAAATGTGATAATGGCCAGAAGGAGGACTGCAGCTTGTGGTGAAGACAATTTATTTGCTTTTAAATCGGGTACATTAAAATATTTTTAAGAAAAGAGTGAAAGAAACTGCTCCAGATGCTGCTTGGGCCACCCTAGAGCTGGAGCTCGGTGTGCTGAACAAACTGCACCCTTTAGCACCTTCTGTTTCAAAAGGCAACTGAGTCAGACTGTTTTAGAAGGGCTCAGTTGCCATTTGGGTAGCAGGGGAGGTGCTGCTGACACACTGACGGCTCCCAGAGCAAGGCTGCCCAGCCCGGCCTTCTGCTGGGGTGTGACAGCTGCCCCGGGGAGCTCCGGGGGTGCCGGGCTCTCCTCAAACACCCGCCCCGGCTCTGCCAACAAGTCAGGCAGCAGGTGAGCTGTCTGCTGATGTGAGCACCCTCTAAAGCTTCTCGCTGGGGGTCTGCACTCTACCCTGCCCGGGGCGAGCCCCTCTGCCCCCACTGCGCTCCGCCCGACCCACGGAGGGTACGGATGCTCACCGACCAGCCGGGCTGTCCAGCCGAGCGGCGAGGGCGGGTCGAGCTGTGGTGGGATCTGGAGAGACAGGGAGACAAAAAAGAGGTCGGCGTGATGCGGAGGGAGCCGGGGAGAGGCGCGGGGAGGGCGAGCGGCGGGGGGGACTGGGCCGGGCCGGGCCGGGGAGCGGACAAGGAGGGCCAGAGGGTTGCGGGGGCGCAGCACAACCCCGGTGGGTGTTTGTGCGGCGGGGCCGGTGGGTGTTTGTTCGGCGGCCCCGGTGTTTGTTGGTGCGGCGGGGCCGGGCCGGGCCCGCCATGACCTACCTGCACCCGCGCCGTGACCGCCGCCGCCGCGTGCGCCGCGCTAAGCCTTCCCCCGCCCGACACCCCGCCGCCTCCCCGCACGCCCCCGGAGGGGCGGGCCCCGCGCCCGACCCAGCCGCCTTGAGCCGGGCCGGGCCAGGCCCCGCCCCGGGCCGGCCTCGTCGCCCGCCACGCCCGCCCCTCCCGGGCCCCGCCGCGGGCGCGGGGCGCGGCGCGGGGCGCGGCGCGGGGCGCCGGCGGAACCCCGGCGGCGCCGCTCCCGTGGGCGGCACGGCCCTTCCGCCGCGCCGCACCGCCCCGGCGCCCGCCGCGCTCATTGGCCGGGCCAGCCCGCGCACCGCGCTGCGATTGGCCCCGCAGAGCGGGGGGCGGGGCCGGGGCCGTGAGGGGGAGGCAAGATGGCGGTGCAGGCCGTGCACCTGGAGGCGGACGCGTTCCTGGTGTGCCTGAACCACGCGCTCAGCACCGAGAAGGAGGAGGTCATGGGGCTCTGCATCGGCGAGGTACCGTCCGGCGGGGGGGGGGGGGAGAGGCGGGCTTGGGGTTCTTCAGCACGATAGTGTTTGCCGCGGTTACCGTAGAGTGCTCAGGACAAACACCAGGGCTGAACGCGGCTCTGCGTTAACCCCTCACATCCGTGACTGATAGACTAGAGCCACCTAATGCTGCCTTATTTACCAGTATCAGTCATTAATAGGTGCTAGCAGGTGTCCTAGTTTTGAGAACAAAGAACGGTAAGAGGGAGGTGCATCATCACCTGACCGCGTGTGTGAGATACTCTCAAGGGGAAAAGATTCCTTAGAAGATCCAGAACCATAATAAGGACGTTTGGGGAACGGGATGTTCCCGTGTGACCTCAAAATACCCCCAGTCGTATTCAAATAACCCCAGTGAAATAGTCGGCGTGCGTTCGGAAGGCGCGATGAATATGGAATAGTGTGATGAATATGTATTGGTGTGTGAATATGCATCAGTGTGGTGAATATGCATCAGTTCCGTGGCTGTGCCCTGCTCTGTTCGGTTGCTGAGTGTGCCTTTCATGGAGTTATCCCCTCGCTCCCGAGTGAAGGAATCTCGGCTTTCTAACCCAACAAACGGGTTGCAGGGTTTATTTCCCGGCTCTCAGTGTGACAGTCGGAGCCCGGGGGGTTTCCCCTCCCCGTGTGCCCGTGTAGGGCGGGGCAGTGAGCGCTCTCCTCTGTGGCAGGTGGACACCAGCAGGATCGTCCACATCCACTCGGTGATCATCCTGCGCCGCTCCGACAAGAGGAAGGACCGCGTGGAGATCTCCCCGGAGCAGCTCTCGGCTGCCTCCACCGAGGCAGAGATATCCTTCAGTGCTTCCCCGTGGGCTGTGGTTCGCACTTGCTCTGCTCTCAGCTGCTCCCCCTGCAGCCGCTGGGCTGGGTGGGCTGTGCTGGCACCTGCCTTTCCCTGCACTTGGTTCCAGCACATCTTGCAGTGGGGCTGTGCCGCGAAATGTTTGTCGTTTCTGTGTGTTTGGTGACAACTCTGCAGTGTGTTTGCTGGGGAGGGTGGCACTCCAGCAGGGAGGCTCAGTGGGAGATGGAAGGTCAGCAGGTCTCCAGGCAGGGCACTGGGGAGCCTCTTCTTTGCACACACTTGGGGATTCTGGCTCGGTTGGCTGTTGAAATGTTCTTTACTGCCACCTGCAAGCCAAATCCAATTTGCTCCTGCAGCAGGGACTCCTGAGGGTGCTGGGGAAGAGGCTCCATCAGCTCCCTGCCACGTGTCTTGTCACCCCTCCAGAGGGACCTGGAATTCTCTTGGCTGATGAGAAACTGTTCTTAAAAACTCTGTCATTTTTCCTGGTACAAAAAGCTCTTTCCCTTTAGTCTGCTGGTTCCAAAAGCTCCTTGACTCCCACACAGGTTGGCTGAAATGACAGGACGTCCCATGAGGGTGGTGGGCTGGTACCACTCCCACCCCCACATCACTGTCTGGCCCTCACACGTGGGTAAGAGGAGCCCTGAGCTGGGTCTGGGTGGAACTCCCAGCTGGCTGATCGTGTCTCAGACATCCCCTGGTAGGAGCAGCCTGTCTGGGTGGGCTCCAGGGGCCTCTGCCAGTGCAGCCCCATTCCTGGGTGTGCCCCAGGGACTCAAACATGACTCAGATCAGCTACTGCTGCTGCTGCTGTTCTTCCAGAGAGGAAAACCAGACCCAGGGTGTGGGGAACGGCAAAAAAAACAGCTGTGGGAATCCTGGGCCTGCTGTGGTGATTTTTGGCATCTGAGAGTGTTAATGCAAAACTGAAAAGTTCTATGAGAGAAGTGCACGAGTCTCTTGTATGTGCTGGACTTTATGGGGACCTGTGGCACCAGGCTGTTCCTGAGGTCACTTCTGGGTTTGTGAACTCCTCTGGTGTTTTTAAGATTTGCTATTTAATTACATTTCAAATTGGATTTTCCTTTTTTTTTTTTTTTTTAATGTAGTCACTCAGAGTAAGGGCTTTTAAAAATAAAGCTTGTGACACTTGATGCCAAATTCCAGGTCACCCTTCAAAAAGTGGGAAACCTTTTCCCACTGCCCCAGGTGAGCAGTGCAGTTCTCATTCTCTCATTCCTGTGCCTGCAGATGTCCGTACACAGGCCATGTATCAGATGATGGACCAAGGCTTTGTAGGGCTCATCTTCTCCTGCTTCATCGAGGACAAGAACACCAAGGTAAGAAACTTTTAAAAATGGCATCAAACCCTCCAAGTGCTTTTGAGAAACATCAGGGCAAAGCTGAAGTCCTTGGGTGCAGCCTGCAAGAAGGAGAGAGCTCTGCTGGGGGCATGTGAAAAGCCCAGCTGGAATGGGGGTGTTTGGATTGTGACAGTGACAAAAGAACAGGTCTGTGCCTTTTGCAACCTGTTGGAATTCTGTTTGAAAGCATATTCTGCCTCCTAAGGGAATGTGAGGGTTTAGGTGGGTTTTTACACTTGAAATCTGACTTTCTGCTGTTCTCTCCCAGACAGGCAGGATTCTCTATACCTGTTTCCAGTCAATTCAGGCCCAGAAGAGCTCAGAGTGAGTACAGCAGAAGAATTTTATGTCCAGTGTCTGGTTGTATTTCATTTTGGCTCTCACTGTCAGTTGTATTTCACCTTGGCTCTCCTTTCTGGATTGCCTCAAATAAGAGGCTTCTGGGCCTGTCACGAGGAGTAAATACTGTTCAGAGATGCCTGCATGAGGTCTGACTTCTAGTGCAGGCTGCTGGAAGAGAATGCAAAGATTAATTTACCCTAGAAAGTTTATTATCTCAGGATTTGGGGTAGGTTGCTGTAGGCAGGGTGGGGTTTGTGCTGTAACCTGTTGTGTAGAAGCCCCATCTTTTTACTTCCAGCTCTGGAGGCTGAGCCTTCAGGCTCCTCACTGACCACACACGCTTTGTTGTCAGTGCTGGCCACCCAGTTGCTTTTGCATTTGATTTTATTTTTGTTAATAATTTTTTAAAATAATTTTAAGACAAGTGTATGGCTATAAAATGCTTCCCTTTGGCTGCCAACTAAGGCATACATGTTCCCAAAAGTGGATGTGCAGCACTGCCATGTGTTGGGCACACTGTGGCAGGTTGTGCAAGCCCCCTTTTTTTCCTCTGCTGCTTTGAAGTTCATTCTATCTGAAACTCTTCCAGGTATGAAAGGATCGAAATTCCTATTCATGTCGTCCCCCACGAAACCATTGGGAAAGTGTGTCTGGAATCGGCTGTGGAGCTGCCCAAGATCCTTTGCCAGGAAGAGCAGGATGCCTACAGGAGGATTCACAGGTGACAGCAGCGGGGCTCTTTGCTGACATGTTCTGCTGTTGCTGCACCACAACCTTAGCAAAGCTGTAGGAGATGGGAAGGATGAGCAGCTCAGGTGCCTCTGCAGGAGTGGTTGAGTGGCTGGGGTTACCAGCAGCATGTGGGATTTTGTGATCTCGAGTCGGTTGTGAATGTGCAACAGGTCAGGAGACACCTGTGGTGTGGGCAGTGACTGGCAGTGATTCTGCAGCCTGGATTTAATGTGCAGCTCCCTGGCTTGTCCCTGACCTGCTTTCTGTTCCTTCTGGTAGCCTCACCCATCTGGACTCCGTAACCAAGATCCATAATGGCTCAGGTAAGGATTCCTTTTTTGCATGTGAGAATCCAGGGTGCTGCTCCCAGAGTCAAAGCAGTGGAGTTTCGAGCAGGGTTTGGTTTGGTTCTAAAGACTGCACGTGTATAACACTCCTCCCTTTGGCATAAAAGGCAGCTGTAAATAGCTAGGAAAGCACAAATATTAGCTTTTTTTTGTCTTTGCCACACTCCTCCTAATCACAAAGGCTGTAGAACCCAGAGAATTCCCTGAGATTGTTATCTTGTTGCATAAAATCTAGTTAAGGAGCAGAACTGAACTAAATACTCTATAGGAGAACATGTTAAATAGCCTCATCCTGGGGTTCATGAATGCTGTTGTGTCCTTTGGTTAAAATTACAGCAGACTTTGGGATTGTTTGGGTTTTCCGGGTTTGGTTTGCTTAGGTTATTTTTTCTGTTGGAACAGCGAGGGGGATTTGGGATTTGTTGAGAGTTAAGAGTGTTGTGTGGCTGAGCTGCACACACGCCTGAGTCTCCTGGCTCTTCATATGAGCTACGTGGGTGTGACATCTTTGCTTTTGCCAGTGTCACAAGGTGAATCTCAATCCCACTTCTGTTCCAAGGTAATTATCCCATTACCCATTCTCACTCATTTAAGAGATGAGGCATTGATTCCTCTAAATGTAGAGATTAATTAGCAGTGGTGATGACTTGCGTGCAGGTTTCCAGATTTCTGCTGCAGGTCCCTCCCCCTGGCTCAGACTGAAATAGCATTTCCCTGTTTATCCAGCTGCTGGTTCTGCCGTTCCTGAGGGGAGGTGTGGTTGGCAGGGCCAGGATGGTGGAAGGTTTTCACCTTGGCTCTCTGGGACCCTGCTGGCTTTGGAGTGGTTTGTAGCACGCCCAGTGCCCCGTGTGGTGCCCTGGCGTGACGTGTGGTTGCTCTTTGCAGTGTTCACAAAGAACCTCTGCAGCCAGATGTCAGCCATCAGCGGGCCCCTCCTGCAGTGGCTGGAGGACAGGCTGGAGCAGAACAAACAGCGGGTGCAAGAGCTGCAGCAGGAGAAGGAGCAGCTCCTGGAGGAACTTGCTGCTTTAGAGTGAGCAGGAAATGCAGACCCTTCAGAAAAGAGACATGGAAAAAAAAAAATCTACACCCCCTCCTCCAGGCTGAAGGGTGGCCCTGCATTGCCTTACAGTGAAGGCTGTGCCTCTTCTCCTGCAGCACAGAGGATGTCTCATCATCTCCAGGATGAGGACTTTGTCTCCAAGAGCAAAGCCAGGGCTGTGTCTGCAGGTGCTGCCATGGTGGGGCTGGGCAGCACCTGAAGAGACTCCTGTTCTGGAGGGCACACACGTAGGGAACACGTTCTTTCTCCCTCCTCTATATTTTGACAGAAGTTTTACTGCTTTGCATGTATTCCAGGAGCCTGGAACTGGAGGGTTAGAGGGGAAAAGTGTGTCCCTGCAGTCATATCTGATGCTGCCAACTTCTGCCTTCTTTTAGTAGCTTCAGTTGACCGTGATCTTATATCTAGTAATGTTCTGGACCCCTGGCCATCCACCCAGCCAGAGAAGAGGTGGGAGGGAAGCTTGGTAAGGAAGAACTGGAAGAACTTTTGACACAGGATCTGTTCAGCATATGTCAAACCAAATAAAGAATTCCAAAGCTAGAGCTGTTTGCAGGAGAAATGAAATGAATGCTACGACGTGCCAGTGCCTGCAGGTTTTGGTTCAGTCTGTATTCTCTTCATGCAATGCCATTGTGAGCCCAGCACTGAAGTTCTCTGCAAAATCAGCTGTTCCTGCTGCTTCGGTGACAGGACTGTGGTTCCTCCCCAGAGGGAAGAAGTTTAAGGTGCTGGAAAGAGAACTGGTGGATATGCAAGCCTGTCATTCTTATATGCTGAACTTAATTGTAAAAATCTCCTAAGACTGGAACAAAATTGGTGTTGTTGCTGTTGCAGTTCAGAGTATCCCCCATCCTGTACATCCTCAACTGTATTCCGTGTTGTGAAGTTTGTCTCGTGAGCAAAGGGGGAAAAGCACAGTTAAAATTCCTGTTTCAGCTCCTTGGCTCTCATCTGAATCCTTACACACTCAAACAGATGAAAATGAGCTGCCTGCATTACTGCAGGGAACATTCTTCGATTCCTGACAGCCCCTTGTCTGGACTGTTCCTGTGGGAGAATGAAACCCTGCCAGTGAGGCCAGCAGGATGAGCAGTCAGCTCTGGAAGCCTCATAACCCCCTTGCTTTTGTCAGACTTGACTTTTCAAGCTTTCTGCATTTCTGTTGGCAATCCCCAAAGAGCAGAACTTTCAAGTATAACACTCACTACTGGTTTTTTTTTTTTTCCTTAAAAGTGCAGTGAATAGTAATTTTCTTTAGGTTTTGAACAGTCAGTGGGTTTGTGCAGTTGTTTTTGTTGCTGGTTTCTAGTTCAAGTGCTCCTTACCCTTATCTTTGCTGGGGAGAGAGGGTGGTGCCTCAGTGTCCCCAGGCTCGATAAGAGCTCCTGGGAGCAGCCCAGGGCCTCCAGTGCAATCTCCCACTGGCAGCTGGGATGGGGATGCTTGGATCATAATCCCAGAGACAAAAGGAAGTGAAGGACTTTGCTGATCCACAGCCTGGCTCTCCAGCCAGTAAAGCTGGGCTGGCAGCAGGGTTCTGTGTAGTTGTACAGAACCCTGGTTAATCTGAAACAAAGAAGCCTGAGGTTCGTTGCCACAGTTGGTACGACGTTAGCGTTTATTGATTATTCAGCATTATTGAATTCCCTGAGCAATTTGCTTACAGAAAACACGAACACTAAAAGACAAATTCATTCAGTCACATTTTACGTGAAAGACTAAAGTCATCCGTGGTGGAAAGTGTTTGAATCTGCTTTCCCCACCCTGACCTCTTGCATCTATTTTAGTTTCTATGACATCTCAATGACAGAGGTAAATTGCATTCACATTTTCAATCAGAGAGCCTCAGTCTCACTCAGGGCCAGAAGGCCTTGGCAAAACTCACTTTCTCTACCAGATTTAAGCCACCAAGGATCACTCAAGAGACTCCACATGGGAGAATATCTGAACCCATGTTGAAGCCCAGCTCAGGTCTGCCCCTCTTCCTGCCTGGAAGTCATTCAGATGGAATCAGAGGACTGGTGGGCCTGGACTTCCTTCCACCTGGCAATCCCAGACAGATGCACACCCGGCAGTTCCTCAGCACATACACAGAGCTTACAGCACACAGGTACCAGATGGAAGAGTAAATCCATTGCTCCCTGGAGTCAGTGAAGACATGCTGGGGAGCACTGTGTGCTGCTCAGAAAATTCCAGACAAACGCAGTGAGTCAGTCCCAAAGGGCCTGGAACTGCATCTTCCCAGGCACAGGTGGTGTTCACCTGAAGTCTAAGGATACCCTGACTTGTGCATCACCCTGGACTAGCTGTTGTCATTTTTGCTCACTCTTGCCCATTTTAGAAAAGGCTTTAAGGTCTTTATTAGAAATACTTAGTGCTCAAATTATCTGGAATGCTCTGAAACAATTCTTAGACTCACGTTAGACTCACCTGCTACTCTACATACAAAATTTAGGTGGCATCAAGTAAGGAAATTAAAAGGAATCATCAAGCCTGGTTTTCAGAGCGAAATCAGCCCCGAGTTTCCTCATGACCTCCGCGTGGCTCAGCCCCTGCTGCTCTCTCTTGGCCAGTCCGTAGTTCTCCTTCACGTACTTGGCAAAAGGTGTGAGCTGTGTCCTGGCAGGGGTGCCCCCCTTGCCCGGGGGCTGGCGCAGGCACAGCCGTCCCCCACAGAAGGCACACACGAAGCGCTCCGTGTCCAGGGACTTGGAGTGCCGGCCGATCCTGCCGGGGAAAATAAGGATTTGTGGGAAGGGGCTCCTTCCTCTTCCACCTGGATACTCAGGTCAGGTTTCTAAGCCAGTATTTGAGAAGAGCAAACAGTACCCACTTCACACAGCAGAACAATCAAATCTGTATTGCACAGCTCTGTCCTAGAACTTACTCCACTGCCTTTTGAGCTTGGACCCTCCCTCTGTCTCTCCTACTCTCAGCCCAGGAGTATGAATTGCTACAACATTTGCAAACACCTCCACAACCCACATATCAACTGCCCCTTGGAGTTTCTCCTCAGAGCCATCACCAAAAAACATCAATGCTCTGATGCATCTGAGCAACTAATGCATTGTACAGTCCTAATCAACACCTCAAGAAGATTCCATATGTGAAATGTTTCCTTCTGGGACTTGCACATATGACCCTGAGAGTTAAAAAATGCCACATATGCTTTCTAAGCATAAATTCTCCCTAAATTTTGGAGAATGGAGTGGGATAATAATAATAACAACAACAATACCAACAACAACACCCTTGTCAGCTGCTTTTTTTTAGTCTTAATTCAAAGTCATCAAGATACAAACCCTAGAAAGCTTCCTCTGATACTTTGTCCTAGGATCTAACTGTTGTCACACATTCTGTGCCCAGTTTTTACAAGGACTTGTTCCTTCAAAGCCAAGGTACATATCTCTTAACTGCTTCCCAAAGACCCCCCATCATCTCACAGGACACTTTTGCCTGTCCTGACCTCTGAACTAGAACTCAAACTACCTGGAAACAAAAACATGTGGGAATCCCACAGGGAGGTTCTGTGGGCTCTGAAAACATCAGGGAACTCAGAGTATCCCAACTGCTTCACATTTTAAGGGCCCCGTGATTTCTAGAGCCAGGAGACCGGCAAGCTGAAGTGAACACACGGTCACATCCCAGCGTTACTCACCGAGCTTTGCACTGAACACACTCGTAGGTGAATTTGTAGTTGATCTCGTAACTGTGGCACCGCGTCACCACCGGCAGCTCGGGGTGAATGACGGCTGATTTGTTGGCGTAGAACCTCCAGAAGCGCCCGTGTCCATCCCGGACGCCGTTGATGAGCCAGGTGGCCGCGTGGCAAACCTCGTGGATCAGCGTGTCCCGCAGGCGGTCTGGGGGGCAGCACACACACACTGACGTCAGCCAGGCGTGGGGAAGCACACACTTACCAAGTGTGTCCTAACTAAGGGTTATTTTGGAGGTCAGAACTACCACTGTCTTGATAAAATGCTCCAAGGCAAGGTTTTACGTGGTGCATTTCCAGCTTTGTGATGAGCTCCAGTTCAGCATCCTGGTTGCTTCCCTGCACACCTGATCTGTTTGAGGTTTTTTTCCACTGGTTGGTTAAGCCTTTGACACTTTTCCCACAGCATTTTCCTGGAGAAACTGGCAGCCCATGGCTTGGACAGGTGTATTCTTCCTTCCTTGGGTAAAAAACTGGCTGGATGGCCAAGCCCAGAGAGTGGTGGGGAGTGGATTTACCCCCACCTGGGGCAGGTCACCAGTGGTGTTCCCCAGGGCTCAGTCCTGTTTAACATCTTTATCAATCCCTTTCAATTAAAACCATTTTATGATTTGTTTCCCCAAACTGGGAAGGGATGAGCGAGAAAGAACAATTACAGTGCCACTTAATAGGACTTAACATGTCCCTGACCTGTCTTTACTCCAGCTTTAAACACTACCAACAAGGTGGCTGGCTGTGATGGAAGAAATCAGCTTTAAATTGCCACTGTAGCACATACAGAATTAGAGCAACACGATGCCTGTGGGTCTTCAAATCAGTAAGAAATATAAACAAAATACTGCAGTTAATGTGAATACATCTCTGCTCTCACATTTTGTACATTTGCCCAGCCTCTCAATCATCAATTGATGGATTTATTTATTCGAGGTAATACGAAATCTCAAAGCAGGGTCCAGTTTCAGGCCTCAGATTGGTGTTTTTATCTCTATAACTTGCTTGCTTAAAGAAGAATCGACACATCAGTTCTTTTCCCCACCTGCAGAGTCACAGACTTTCTCGGACAGCTCGATGCGAGCGTAGCGCTTTCCCTCGGGACGTGTCTGCCCTGTCACACAATATCCTGCTGTTTTCCTCATCTTCTTATTCCAGATTATCTCCATTGCCTCTGGTAACTGAAAAACAAAACAGGACGTGTCATCTGCCCTCTCTGCCTCTCTTATCTTCTGGCCCTCTGGCTTCCCCTTGGATCTGCTGCAGAGCTGGTACAGGATGTTCCTAACACACTGTGGTCCCTTAACATGCAAACTCACCCCCCGTGGCTTCTTATTCTCACAATCAGTGTCTCTGTAACCAACACTGGGAGTTCCACAATGCAGGATGAGACCAGAAGTCCCTTAGTTCCTCTATTCTACCTCCAACAGTGGCTAAACAAGCTGCTTAAGAAGAAATACAAGGACAGGATAGGCAGAAACCGCAATTTCCTCTTCCAAAAAAAAAAAGAACCTCTTTCCAACTGCTAATCATTTGTAAGGCAACACCTCCCTAAACCACAGGTGGTTCCTTTGTATTAAATACCCATTAGAGTGGTTTTGTGGAGAGAGAGTGTGTATGTTTAAGAATACATAAGTATTTTTAGCATCTACAGCAGTCTGTGATCAGAAGTTCTACAATTTAATAATTTACAGGTTAAGTGCCATCTGCTTTGGTTGTGCTGAACCTGCAACTTGCAATTCACTCTGTGAGAGGGTGAATAATCCCCCCTTGCTTATCTTCTGCGCTGCCCCTGATTTTGCAAGCCCTCATCATATCTATATTAATTAGTTCTGTACTTTTACCAAGAGTTTTCTGTCATCTAAATGAATGAGCTTAAGTCAAGGCTTTAACAGCAGTAACTGCCAGCACAGGCTCAGGGCTGAAGCACTGGTCAATCAGATATTTTGCTTTCAGCAATAGCAAGCCTGTTCAGCTCAGTTTTATGTGAATTTGTGACCTCAGCCTGCCCTTGGTCAGCTCAACAATATTCTCTCATCTGCAGAGAAACATTTTCCTTCCTGAAGGAAATTTCTGTTGGAATTACTGAGCACAGCATCCTTCCTTTCAAGGATATTTCTCACCAGAGCAGGGCCCCCAGTATCCCAACAGATGTGAAGGCCAAGACAGCAGTTCTCTGAAATTTAAATCTGAAACACAACCTGTAGCTTTCTGCCCACCCAAAACTGCTACTCGAAGCATAAGCACCTTTTTAATCTGTTGCAGAAAGGCAGGCATGGCCATGCAACACAAGGATCAGATGAAACCAATCCAAGGGCCCTCCCACAGCAGCTTCTCCCATCAGAGCCTCCTGGATTCCACCCAGACTCCTGACTCGAGGATGGTGCTTCATCCATCACAGCTGGGAAAGCAAAGCCACTCTGAAAACTGCTGCATCCCAACCCCCTTCCAGAGAAACTGCCCGAGCTAAAGCAAACACAAGGCATTGCTGTGAAGTTTAGCACTGAAGAGGATAAAGAAGTGAGGAGTGACATATTAACCAGCATTTTAGAACAGTAATTCTTGTTTTGAAACCAACCTTCTGATCAAAGATGGTGCTGTTGAACAGCCTGTAGAGCTTCTGAGTCAGCTCCTCTTTATTCTTCTTGAAAGACTTCACATAGTGGGAAGTGGGATTTGAAAGATCTTGCAAGAAGCAACCAGGCACTGAGCACACCCTGAGCCTGCAAGGAAAGCCAGAAAGCTCTTGTAAAGGTTTTGTGTTGGTAAACACAGTTATAGAAATGACCAGAGGAGTCACTACATCATCCCAGGCAAAGTGCTTAGCACCTCTTTGTCCATCTCTAAATGACCTGGAACACAGGAACAGTGGAGAAACACTCACCTTCTGTCTGTCTTTGCTGATTGTGAGCAAGTGACCAGTTCATTCCCAGGAATTCTTGCAGGAGTCCTTGTCGTGGAAGATATTTCTGCAATTGAAGTGGAGTTTGGCCTTGGTATCTTGACTCCCTCCCCTTTCAAGGGCTGTGCATCTTTGCAGGGTGGCTTGATGTTTTCTGGTTCAACAGAAAGAGCCACAGGATCACACACTGTCCAAGAATCAGGAGCACAGACACCAGCAACCAACTGACAACACTGGAAAAGCCAAATATTGCACCTCAGAATGAACTCCTGCTGTGCACACCTGAATGCAAAGGCATATATAATTGATATATTCCACTTAAGGAAACTGCTCTTTCCCAGGGCATATTTCTATGTTGTAAATCATCCTCATTTCTGATTCACCAAATGCAGATCCAAAGTTGCTGGGCTGCCCCTCAGGAGTCTGTGCCACATAAATAGGAAGAGTCAGGCACAGTCAGCACTGCCACTGCAAGTTAGCCATGAACAACTGCTTACCTACTGAGCTGGGCTGATGGACAGTTTTACTTGTGCCTAGGACTGGTTTTTGGGGCGGATTTCTCTTCTTTATGCGTTCCATTAAGGATTCAAAGCTGTCATCGGAGCTGTCTGACTCTACTGCCACTGTGGAACATTTATTTTCTGTGCTCTTTTCACAGCTTCTTTCTTTCCTTCTGACAGGCACATCTGGGCTGCCTTTGGAGACTGACCCTTTCAGATTTTGTGGAGGTGAAAGTTTTGTGCACCTCTGACTCTCTTTCCAGTCTTTCCCTCCCCCTTTTTGGGGGTCGTGCCATGGACTTTCCACAAAGACAGAATCTTCAGCGTCGCTCGAACTGTCTGCAAAATGCAATTCCTGGCAGCAAGTGCTTTTCTTTCCAGAACTCATCAACTTCCTCGGGGTCTGAAGATCCTTCTGTGCTGCAATCCAAAAGAAAGAGCTTAAAGTTTTGGCAGTTGCATTTCAGAGACCTGCCTTTGTCTGAACACCAAAAAAAAGTCCCTTGAAGGATGGGAAAACATAAACAGAGAGGAATCTTTGCATTTGCTTTGCTCTGCCCTGCTCATTTACCATTTTACTACGTGAAAAGTTACTGGAAGATATATTAAAATAAAGCAGCCTGCCAACAAACAAAGCTTGTGACATCCCAGCTCTGTCCTGTCAGGACCAAGGGATCACATCAGATCTACAGGAGACCTTTTTTATTTTTCCAGTGATGCTTCTGGTCCACTTTGCTTCACTCATTTCCCCTCCAGACACCATTCCATTGGCTTTCTGCAGCTTTTCCCAGATGGCACACACTGTTCAGGGTTCACATTCCCACCAGCTGAAAGAGATCCTGCCCTTCTTGATCAGGGGTCAGCTCTCTCCGAGATTTATGCTGCCTTTCCGCTCATTAAAATTCCCACCTCAGATATGCTGTTGCACAATTACTTGCCATTCTTTTTCGTGCTCTTTCTCACTTTAAAGTCCAAGAAGAAATCATCTGAGTCATCAATGAAGTCTTTCAAACTGTAAAATAAAAAAAAAAAAGGTAGGACTAAGCAGGAGAATACAACAGTAAATTCACCCTACTAAGAAAGCAACCCAAAAAAAGCCACCCAATAGAACACTATTATTGTTCACCACGAATGGTACCAACTTCATCCATAAACAGGAATGGCAAAGGAGCATTTACACCTCCCAACATCCCATTTTATCTTTATCCTGAACTTACAGACTGACACATTAACAGTTCTGTCTGCACTCGCTCCCATACAGGAATCTGCCCATGAGTCACTAGACCTTTTGATTGTTTTTCTTGTATTCTGCTTAGTAAATGTGATACAGAAAACTGTTATATGAACACAGAAAGGTAATTAATTACAGCACCCACCTTGCATCTGCCTTTTTAGGAACACTTTTGGGAGTTTTCATTCTGGCTAAAACTAAAGCAAGAGAAGATTAATTAAGAACAAGGTTCTGTTTCTTTTCTTAGGCATTTTCAAGTTTGCAGCCAGTAAAAGATCAAGTCTTTAAAACCCACGAACTTGTCTCTTGGCAGATATTTTCACTGCAGTCTTTCCTACAACAGCTGGCACTACAGTGACAGGATGGCAGCAGAGTGGCTTTGCAAATATTCTGCTCCAAGTCCCCTTCCAGGACAGAGAGGGCACATCACTCAGCAGCCTCCCTGAAAGAGGAGCCAGGGGAAGGAGCAGACTGGCAAATATTTAACTTCAAAACAAATTACAGAAAAGTGAATAATAATATATAATTCAATAAATATATTGAAATATTTATCAGACTTAAAAGTCCAGAGGTAGTGCAGGAACTATATACAGCACATTTTATTTCAGCTGGTAGTAAGGCTTGAGATGATTCACGTGGCACTGAGCTGGAGCACGGCAAGAACTCCAAAGCAATGAGAAATCTGCTTTAAAGGTTTATTCAAAGATCTTTTGTAGGCTAAGAAGAAAGCAAATGAGTGACAGGGAAGGGATAAAACTGAGGCAACAACAGAAATGTAATGCAAGGCAAAAAGCATCCAAAAATGAGGCAAATTAAAAAAACACTCCCTGTGGCATAGAGCCACCAAGACTGCACTGCAAGGACAGAATGTACTTTGCAGCACAAGCTGTGGAAGAAAATCATGTGTAAAAACACTTCACTGTAACTAGAAATGTGTCCTGCTCATAGTCCAGAAAACAAATCGTGACTTACACGTCTCAAATTCGTCATCACTGCTGGAAGACAAGTACAGGGCCTGGCTGCAAAAAGTGAAATGCAGAACGTTAGGTCAGTGGGAAGTGGATCTGCATCTCCACCGGTCTGAAACACCTGTGAACACCCAGAACCAAATATGGACTGGGAAAAGCACTGAACATCGCAAACAGGCTGAACCATTTGAACTGTTTAAAACAGGAATATTATAAATTTTAATATATAAGTTCTAGCAACCCTGTATGTACAATGTCAGTAGCAATCAACCATCAAAATCTGGAACCCTTTGAAGGCACAGGCTTGGGATATTGTGTTGGATACCAGAAGTCAGAAGGGACAGAAAGCTTGTTTTCATCTTACACGTGGTGTGTGATCTGGTAGAGAAGCGTGTTACAGTCAGCCTGAAAGCTGAAAGCACACACTGATGAGTAATCAGCTGCTTGTGTAGGAAAGGCACTCTGAAATGTTTGCCATGAATGTTTAACACCAAGCAGCAGCTCTCAAAGCTCTTTCAGGGGGCAGAAGGGAGGCATCACCACCGGCCTGCAATCCTCACGCAAATGTCGAGGCAAGCTGACCTCTCCTTACCAAATTATTGACTTCATTTCCTGCCAACCACCAAACATCAACAGCCAGGAAAACACACCAAGCAATCTGCTTGAGAACAGGAAGGCAGCTTCTTTTAACCGAAGGTATTTAAACTTTAAAGACTGTAATTGTGAAACGTGTTAATAGATACCAACTGCCATGAAACAAATGGGGGTGTGATCTAAAATTATAAATCAATATAATTAGGTATTGTAACATATTCTATATATAATATAGTATAACATGTGCCATGCAAAATATAGTGTATTATAATATATAACGTACATAAAACTATGCATTATATATTATACAAGATATAATTTAGTCTAGTAAATTTTCTATATACACACTATATATAATATAGTATATTTTCTATATACACACTATAATATAGTATATTTTCTATATATAATCTATATTTTTATATATAAAAAGATGTAAAATTATATAAAATATGTATAATATACACGATAATATATAGTATGCTCAAATATATATATTATATAAATCTAAATATATATACACATATGTATATATACACATGTTCATGCATATATATGTACATGCGCACATATGTACATGCACATACATGTTCATGCAGATATATGTTCATGCATATACATACATACAAGTGTATATAGGTATATATTATATATATTTATATATAATTTTTCTGAATTAATATTATATACATTATATATATAATTTCAATATAAATTAACCTAAACAAGGCAGGGTCGCTCACCTTCCGCCCCGCCATCCCTGGCTGCCCGCGGCCGCTGTTCCGGGGCTCCGCCCGCCTGCAGCCGCTGCCCCGTGCGAGGCGGCGGGGCCCGGCCCTTGCCCTGCTCCGTGCCCCGCTCCCCGTGCCCGCCGTGCCCCGTCCCCCGCTCCCCGAGGAGGCCGCCCCGGCCCCAGCCCCGGCCCCGGCCCCGGCCCCGGCGCGGCGCGGGCCGCCCCCTCCGCTCCCTCCATGGCGCTCGAACGGCCCGCGCTCCCCGCGCCTTCCGGGCCGCGGCGCCTGCGCACACGGGCGGCACCGCCCGCCCCTCAGAGCGCCCCCCCCACACCACACAGACACGGCGACATCGCTCAAACTGGCAAACCAAAGCTTTATTTTTTTTTTATTATTTTTTTTAACTTCCTTTTTTTTTTTTTTTTTCCCGTTTGTTTGTTTAAAGTCTTTGCTACAGTACCTAGGACTGCACCCCTATACATAATTAACAATCATTCCTGAAAGATCTGTATTTGGCACCAGTTTGTGTTTAGCTCAAAACACTTGTGGGGAGGATTAATTTCAAATCAAATTTGGTTGGGTTGGTTGTTTTTTTTTTCTTCCAACAGAATAGGAGCTGCCATCATGAAGCCAATTAGCTGAGTTATTGGAGAAGCTTAAAAAAACAAAACAAAACAAAACAAAGTCCTTATCTTAACCAACACATTACAGAGAGCTCCAAAACAGAGGTCAAACATTAAAAGGCTGATATAGGCTCAAGTGGTTTATAAAACCTATAAAAAAAGACTACACCAGCACATATGCCCTTTCAGTCCACGCAGTTTAGAAATTAACACAGGGAGCAACTCGCTAGCTGGAAATCTTGTCATGGGAGAACCACAAATATACCAACAGGACTACCCAAAATCAAATGTTAAAATGCTCCAATTCCCAATCCACATAAAAGGAGAGAGCTTCGTAGGAAGATTAAGTCAATCCATGGTATCATAATTGGTTGGGCAGTTCAAAACTTCCCCCAGCAACCACTTTGTCACTCATACACACAGGCTCACATGTACACGGCTCAATCCCATTCAAATTCCTCATGGAATAAAACGATCCCAGGCTCTATTGAGTCTTTCCCTATCATGCAAGAAATAAGTCTGGCTGTGCTTTAATCACCATCATGTGTTACTTCAGCCACAGAGTACCAGGCGGATTAAGTAGAAATGCACAGTTTTTAGCTCGCTGTCTCTGCACAAGTGTCGGAGAGGCTCAGATCCTGGAGAATTCCGGGTGGGCACGGGCAGTCTCCCTTCATGCAGACTCACTGGCCTCCACTGGCTTGATCATGTGGTCAGGTTTGTTGCCTGCAGCGTAGTGATCCCACATCTGGAGGTAGAGCCGCTCCAGGTCCGTCGTGTACTGCTTCGTGTTGAACAAAGGGCTCGATATCCTCTGCTTCCACACTTTGCCACGGATTTTTTTCAGGCTGCAAAGAGTGAGAAAGCGGTCGTGGGAGGTTCCAAACACTACATAATACTGGTTTAGTTCTGCCATCTACTGTTTTCAGCTAACCCAGAACTGCCTGCACAACTGTTTCAGAAACAGCTGCTCCCCCACCGTTTCATCCCCTCATCATTTCTGACGCAGACCAGCACAACCACTTCAACTCACAAGAGCTGGGACATGAACTTGCTGCATTATCTCTACTGCAGAAATATTTTACAGCGTGATTTTAACTTGGAGTCAGTGACAAACTGCCTGATCTTCAATTTAAAAAGAATTAAAGGTGAACTGTATTGCACTTCTTAAAATTTTGCACATTTCTTCAGAGCGGGCAGCATTTTAACTCAACTGGGAGCGATGTTAAGTTACTGTAAAAGCTGAATTAAGTGCAAGACAAGACACCTCTAGTAGAGGACTGCCCAGCTACTTTAAACAGTAAAATATCTGCAGTATTAAAACTACTGCTGTCTCAGCACTGTGCCCAAACACAGTATTTTACAACCTTGATGTTACCACATTACGTAGCCCAAGTTTACTTACTATTCCAGGTCAGTTCCCAGTTTCACAGCAATGTCCTCATACTCCTGTCTACTCTTTGCAATGAGCTCCAGACAACCCAGGCAAGTGAGCTGTGAGGCAGCGACTCGTGAGGCAAGAGTCTCTCCTGAGCAGAAGAAAATAAAAGAGCAAATCAAACCCAACCAAAACAATCAGGAATAAGTTTATTAAGTAACATATTCCACACAATGAGTTGCTTTCCTTCTGCCTCCACTAAAGGCAAAGTTTGTTTGCTGTCATTAAAAAATTAACCAATATTCCAACCCACGTGTTCAGTGCAGGTCTCCTGCCTCTTACCTGGCATGGTGACCATTGGAGTGCCAGCCCAGAGCACGTCCATGCCCGTTGTGTGCCCGTTACAGAGCGGAGTGTCCAGGCAAACATCAGCCAACTGCCCTCTCCTCACGTGCTCTTCTTTGGGGGCAACAGGCGAGAAGATGATTCTGTTTTGGGCCAGACCCAAGTTTTGTGCGTACTGCTGAATATTGGGCTCTCCCACAGCTGGGAAACGCAGCAGCCACAGCACACTGTTTGGGACTCTTTTTAGGATCTGTAACAAAAATAAGCAGCAAATACAGGAAGCTCAGAGAGGAACATTTACTTTTCTGAACAAGGAATTACCACACACCCAACTGCAGTGGAAGACATAGTCATTCATTAATCTTCTGGGGTATAAGAGCAGGAATAAAACAGAGCATAATTTTTAATGGAATCACTAGGACTGCATTCCTAGTCCCACTGGAAGAGACAGCAACTCTGAGCAACAGTTCATAGGGCATTACTTGCAGTAAGTCTCAAAATTTATTATCTCATTTATTCATAGGCCAATGCTATGGAATATAAAAAAACATTACCCCCAAGTAACTCTCAGCAGTACACTGTAAGCTGGAACCTCTCAGCTCAGATCTATCAATCTACCAACTGCCGAGGCCAGTTATGACTTAATTGTAGAGACTAAGGAAGACCAAAATTATTACACAGTGGAGAACCAGCACGCTCAAGCTGTCCAAGACATAAGTTCTCACTGGCTATATGCACAGACCTCATTTGAAATAAATCTAAAAAATTCTATATTCTACTAGGCCCTGCAACAAAAGCACTGTAAGGATTCAAAACGGCTCAGGGTCAACATTTTCCACGGAAAAGTTTCTGGTAACCTGCCCAGAAGTGCTGTTCCAAAAGCCTGCCCTCAGACTGCATATCAGCCCCAGATACTCACATTAGCCCACATCTGTAAGGTGGAAGGATCGATCTTGTACAGCTGGTTGAAGTTGCAGTACACGACAGCATCCTCTGGCAGGCCGTACTGAGAGCGGGTGGTCACAATTATAGTCCGGGGAACTTCTTCACCAGTGGCTGCTTTGTTGTTGATCTAAAGGAATGAAAAACAGCTACTGAAACGCTGAACTCTGAGGAAACGAGAGCATTCCCTGTGGAATTGTCCTGAGACACTGCAACATTTGTTAGCATCATAAGTTACTGTAAGCATATCTTTGGGTTTATTATACAAAACAAAATTGTCTACTTACCCACAGCAAGAATTTAACTGGTTTGTGTACACGCTTGTGGATGCCACAATGTTGCAACCACCAAGGCAAAAAACACTGGGCATTTTCATGCCCTTCCTATATCTCCCCGAAATTCCAAGTAACTGGAATAATTGGAAAGAAGAATCATATAAAGAGGCATTACAAATGGAATCTACCCTCCTTAAGGTAACTTAATTTCTGTGAGACCAAAAATGAAATTAAAACTTAAAGACAGAATTAAAAAGCAAAGTTGGTTTTCGGTTTGTTTGGATTTTTGTGGTTTATTTTTGGGTGGGTTCTGTTTGGGGTTTTTTGGGGTGGTGGGTTTTGTTTTTTTTTTTTAAGATAAAAGACAACAGGCACAGAACAGATAGTCAAGACTAAAGATACAGACTCATATGCAACTGATGGACTGTAAGGAACTATCTGACAAGAAAATAATGAAAATGCTAAAAATTAGAGGCATTAACAACAGACTTTCAAGAAAGCACAGATCTTACAGCCTTCACAAAGAATAGGAATATGCTAATAAAAAACACTAGAGGATGAAGATGGGATAATCAAAATACCATGCAAGAGTCTTGAGGATTAGTAAAATGGAAGCGTGATTTTTAATTTTTTTTTTTTAATAATGACATGCAATGATGGCATCAAAACCAGATAAAAACATTGGTAGAGAAAGGGCAACACAGCTACTTGGAGCCTTTTTCTCTAAATACCTATTTTCCATATGTATGTATTTAAAATTTAGAGCAGTGGCAGTGCAGGCAGCCACTGATGACACACCTGATGGGAATGACAATGACTCACTGTCACTGACTCCATTAGGAGATGCACGTGATAACTTAGTTCAACAGAAGCTGGTAAAAGTGCTCAGCTCTTGTCCACCTATGCCAAAAAGCAGCTGACAGCAGCACAAAGAAGTGTTACATTAGTGTGACAATGACAGAAATCCTGTTGAAGAGTGCAGAGACAGAGCTTACAGTGTTTTGTTGCTGTGGTGGAGTGTTAGGACAAGAATTCTCTATGAGGACAACAACTTCAGAAATAAATGCCAATAAACTTCCTGACCAAACTAAGACATGACATATTATCAACTCAAAAGAAAGGCTCAGTTGGGAACAAAAGAACTCCAAAAGAAACCAAGGCAGGAGGTTATGGATAGAGCAGCAGTAATAAAAGGGCTCATAAAATGATGTCAAATGATGTCTCTCCTGAGAGACTAAACTGAGTAGCACACACAAGATAATGAGTTATGCCAGTGTCAGAACAGGGTATTTCTAAAAAGGGAGAACTGTTCTGCAATGGACCAAGTGTTAAACAATACCAGGAGCTGTCACTAAAATCCCATTAACTGTTAAGCACTGAGAGGTGGTGATGCAGTGCACGGTTCTGAAAAATGTAAGGAGATGAATAAATGTTGTTGAGATACAGTGGAATAACTCTGCCTCTATTCTGTTACTCATCAACTTTTTTTAAAAGGAAAAACACAACTGAAACCGAGTAAGAGGTCACAGATCCCTGCGGGCTGCAGGGCAAAAGGTAAATCTTGCCTTCAAACAACCAAGTGTCGTCTTTATGCAACATGAATGAATTTTTCTGGACTTTAGATACCTCTAGATACAATTCCTGTATCTCTGGGGGGGAAAGATCATCTTCCAGTACATCTGTGGCTTATAATGAGCTTTCTTCAACATGAGAACTAAACAAATCAACATGATAGAAGACACATTTGCTTGGAGGTCTTTCTTTCTTGTCATATTAAAACATATATAACATAAAATGCAAGAGAACAGTGTCTTGAAGTGCCTCACCTGAGTAGTTGCTAATCCATTACTGATGTTGAATCCATTGATAGTAATCTGGATTTGCCCACGATTAATCATCTCAATAACAGCTTCTGCAATGGTGTTCATGGGGATGACTGGCATGCTGAGGGCGGCATTGCCATCGGCATTTTCACAGCTGTCAGGACACTTCATCTACAACACATCACACAAGTGTCAGACTGCACACAGAAACGTGGGACTTCAGTCCCTAACACTGAACACAGACAGGAGCAGCTCTCACCTTAACGATTTTGACATCAGGGAGGCTGTCAAGGAAAGCCTTCAGGTCAATGCCATTCAAAACAATCCTGTTGTCATAAATATGACCATTGGACTTGAAATCAATGACTGCTTTTTTCTGTTAAAAAAAAAAAAGTATTTAAAAAAGTTAAATCCTCAAGCAGGTACCATATGAGAGCCATTTTATAAAGACAGTTGTGACAAATGGTTCTTGCCCCATCTTCCAACGTACCTTGAGATGGGGGAACATGTTGGCGTGGTCTCCAATGAAGAAAGTGTTTGGCATGTAAGCTAATTTCTCTGAATACTGCTCAGCCACCTCAACTGGGGAAGTTTCTTTATCTGTGATGATGTAATCCATGAACAATGCCCCACTGGTGCCAGGATACCCTAGCCACATTGCCTAAAAAACAAGCAAGCAAGGCTGCAGTTTCAGGTGCGTCGCGAAAATAAAGAAGTTTAAAAATCAGTGAATTTTAAGTTCCATTTTCCACCTGCAGATTCGAGTTCCTCCTTCTGCTTTGTCAACTGAGTATCAACCACTAACTCCAAACTTCAGAACAGTCCAAGGATGTTCTAAAATTGATCCCTCAAGCAAAAGCTGAAGGATCCAGAACACCGACCATCAGCAATTACAGCTCCTCTGAGCTGAGACAGTTCCTGGAATCTAGGCTGACTCCAATTCAGGTTATTCCCATTCTCCTTCCATAGGCATTTTAGAAAATCCTTACTCTATAAAAGGAACTCTGATTCTGATTTATGGTAACTAGAATTTCATTGAAGAGATTAAAACCCAACAACTCAATCAATTGCTTCAAATACCCTTTGTTTGTTTTCACTCCAGCAAGACAGGCAGTGGTACAGAAACATCCTATAATTAAGGAGTCCTCTCTCAGGACATTGTCAATTGTCCATAAAGCACACAGAAAAGCCCCAAACTGGTGTTCTTAAACGGAATGATAATATCTGTCTTGCATATTCTAAGCCCCAAGTCTCTCTTGCCTACTAACCAATATGAGCCTTCAACATGCATTCCATCCTACCAGAAAAAGAGCAACTCTTTGTGCTCAGGTGGTTTTTTTGGAGATACAGAGCCCTGTGATTTAGTTACCTGAATAGGTGCTGGTCTCAGGGCAAATAATTCATTTCGGGCTCCTTTGGTGTAGCCATTCATGTTAATGAGAATGTGGATCCCATCCTGATGGATGCGATCTGCTGCTTTGCCATTACATGGTATCTGAGGAATAAGCAAATACATAAATTTAAAGTTCTTTCTGTTTCCAGTCTTTCAGTAATAAATGTGGTTAGTCACCAGAGTACCAATGGAGAGATGTCAAGGCTTTAACACCAAAACATCGACAAATTCCACATCATCCTATTTCAAGAAATGATTGCAACTAAAAATCTCAGAAGTACAGGCTGATCTCTTTCTTCATTTAGAAGAATTTAAATTTACATCAAGAACAGCTCACCTGAGATAAGTCAATGAAATGATTTGCTTCAGCCATCACTTTTACACGGAAGTTTGTCCCATCATCAGGGCTCAGGGCATAACAGAACACCTAGAACAGGAGGCATCAAAAATTCAGCATCTGCAGCAACCTGCTCACAAAATAACTGTGCTATAAAACACACGGTATTGCAACTTCAAATTGTATCTAGTTTCATACAAATCATATTAATTTTGTGTGGCATTTGCCAGTTGAGAAAGAAGAATTTTTTTGACACACTTGAACCAGGGCCCAGTTTCACCTAGTTCTGCACCCTGCACAAACACACAGACATTGTTCTCAGCAGTACAAGGGAGAGTCATTTTAACACAGAGAAAGATTTGCATAAGCATTGAATTCTTTAAGAATGCCTTCTACAGGACACCTTTGAATGTTTAATTAGTCAGAATCATAATTATGACTCAGGTTGAACAGACAAGCCTTGTGGGGAAGGTTTTTAACAGTGACTAATTCTCCCAATTAACGAACTGCAACTGTATCTGAAAAACAGACAGTTGACAGATTATATGAAAGAGCATCTTCAACCAACCTAGGACAGACAGACAGAACAAACAGCAATATGCAAAGAACTCACCATGCAAGATAAAGCCATGGTCTTAGTAAAACAATACATAACTATTTAGTATTTTAATTAAGCTCTGTAGAGCTTTATAAACCTATAACATGAAAGACAGGCCTCTGTCTTGAGCTGACTCAAGGTTAAATGGGACATTCTCCCCCCACTTCTTGTATTCAGACCACTAATTTAATTCTTCCAGGAAAAACACCCACACAATTCAATCCTGTGGCCCTGTCACAAAAAAATTTCAGACTGAAGGTTTTATGACCAGAAAAAAGCAAGAAGGTAGGGGAAAAAAGTTCCATAACAGAACAAACAAAGAGATTAACAAAAACACTTTTGCAAGAAGAAAATACTTAAAACCCTTTACAAAAATAAGCAAATTTGTATGACTTGGAAAACAGGAGGCAATTTAGACAGTCATGTCTAAAAAACAGGCAATTTAGAAATGAGAAAAAACGGAGGCAATTTAGTCATGGGACAAACAACGTAACTGGAAATGAGTTCTATTTACAGACTCAATTCCTTAACACGACACCCACATAAATACAGACATGATTGTGTTCAGTTTTACTAAGCTGTATATTCTCCTTCTGCAGAAAGCATAGGGTGTCACTGTCCTTTGAAAAAGAGGTAACCAGACCAATCTGAAGTTCACATTTGTGACTCAGGTACCCTAGAGAAAAATGCACTTAAAAAACACAGCAGCAGAGTGAACAAAAACCAGGTGCAGAACTGTAAATTGAGCAATCAGGCAGCAGCACCTTGATGCCACTGACAGTCATATTTAAAGCTTTAAACCTGCCATTTGTGTTTTTTTACCTCGAATTTGTCTGGGTTATGCATGCCTGGAATGGACTGCATTAGGTGTGAGGTGGGATGGTTTCCAAAATCAGAGCTCACGTAGCCAATACGAAGTCGACCTTCACTGGCCTTCAAATCCTTGGGGTGCTCATATGGTGGCTTGTGAAGAACATTAATCTGGCAAGAAAACAAAGACAAATGGTTACAAACTCAGGAACCAAAACCAAAATCTGAAGAGAGGGACCAAAAAGCCCCTTTGAGTTTGCAGAATTAACTTCATTACACGAAGTCCTCCAAAGCAGAATCACAACAAATACTCAAGGACTGTCGTGCCTTGCCCCAAGAGCCCATCAAACACAAAAGCTCTTCACTGCAGGCAAGATCAGCTTCCAAGCACTGTGGATGCTGGAAATGAACAATCAATACTCTGACAGAGCTGCCTGAAACTGCTCTCAGGGAAGGGTAATTTATTCCCTCTGTTTTTCAAAAATGCCCCTCCTGTACTTTGGAAAACATGATGAGCAACACTTGGTCCCATCTCTTTACATGTCAGTGACTCAGAAAGCTCACAAGAGTTAATATTATGTTAGTATTTAATTTTGAGCAGGAACAGGCAAAGCCACAAAGCACTTCAATCACAATGGGCCTGTATAAAGCTTCCTACCTTGTCCAAACACAGATTTCCATGTCTCTCAGCAATAGCCTTCCTAAAACTGTGAGAAAGGGGATACAGCATGCTGTGATGTGGGTGGACAGAAGGCAGTCTGTTTTTCTCCAGTTGATCAGCTACAATGCTAACCAGCTTCTTCATCCTTTCATCATAATCTGTCCAGTCACAGACAATCTAAAAAAAAGGAAAAATTTAAAGAATATTAGGACTACAGCTTCCTTTTATCTGTATCAGATATTTCAGAGGTTGAGACTAATGTTTTGTCCAAAAATGGCAGTGAGAACTTCAGTAGTTACTGTTGAGAACTGTATAATCTTATCTTCTGATTTAAGACTTAAGTCTAACCCTTTTACATTTAAATTAGTAACTGATTCATGTGATCGAGCTCAGCATCTGCTGCAGAGGAATCCTAAGAATTACAGCCAAAGCCCCATCTCCCTCACCTGCAAACAGTGGGCCAGGTTGCAATAGGCATCTGGGAAATCAGGTTTCAGTTTCAGAGCGGTTCTGTAAGAGGCGATGGCTTCTGGTATATTCCCTGAATCCTGCAAACGCACAGAGATGAGTCAGCAGGTAAAAATATCCTCAGGGTAGCAACTCACAGGGCCCCACCACACTTTTCTAGGAGTGAATCATTCGCATGTGCTACCTTGTGAATCGAGGCCAGGTTGCTGTGGGCATCAGCAAAAGCTGGGTTTATCTGAATGGCACGGGTGTAGCACTGCAGAGCTCCCTGGACATCCTGCATCTCCTTCAGAGTGTTTCCCATGTTAGAATAAGCATCTGCAAACGTGGGGCTGATTCTGAGAAGTAAAAAATAATATGAACAAGAAAAGCTCCCTCTCCAACAAGGAACCATACCCAGACTTTTTGCTTTGCAGAGCAACCACTTGAATTAAACCATGCCACTGTAAGTCACTTTCTGTACAAATTTGGTGCACTTTCCTGTTAGGAATGGTTGGGACTATTACAGATATCCATTTACCTAATGGCCTCCTTGTAATGCATCAGAGCCTCCTGTAGCTTTCCCTGCTGTTGCAGGACACTTGCTAAGTTTGAATGTGCAGCAGCAAACTCTGGAAACACCTGCAATAAAAAGGTGACATTGTCTCTCAAACGCCACGAGCAGACCACAACAAAAACACTTGTCCAGTTATTACTCTTCTTCTTTATACACATATTTAATATATCTTCTCACATTTTTTTCTAACTCAGGTCTCCCAAGCAGGAATTCCTCTACTTAGGAGCGCAGAGGGATAAAACCCCGATGTCCTATCCCACATTCCCAGCTGGGGTTCCCCAGCTCTCCCTCACACGTGGCTTTACCTCGAGAGCCTTCCGATAGAGCCGGACGGCTTCCTCGATGTTGCCCTGCTCCCGTTTGATGTTTGCCAGGTTGTTGAGAGAGTCTGCGTGGGTGGGGCAAAGTCGAAGAGCTGTGTTGTAGCATTCTTCTGCTTCTACCACCTTCAAAAAAAGGCATGCAGTTACAATGGTAACACTTCTTCCAAGAGCCCTGTCTGTGAGATGTCACCATACAATCAAGGCTCAAGGTGAAGATTTCCTGAATTATTCTTCTTTCTAAGTAAATGAGGATAACACCCCACCTTAATAAAGCTGGTGACAGCAGGTGCCTAAAAAAAACCCCTTCACTGCGATTTTAGAAAGGAAGAAAGTGCTCCTTACACTGCCTTTCTCCTTCAAGGCATTGGCCAGGTTGCAGTAGGCATCAGGGAAGTGGGGCTGCAGCTCAATAGCCCTCCTGTAGGTGTCTATTGCCAGGTCTATCAGGCCCTGCTCGTAGTACACGCAGGCAAGGTTGCCGTGCACCACAGCGTGGTTGGGACTCAGACTCAAGGCTCGGAGATAAGCTGCTACAGCTCTGGAACAAACAGATAACAAAGGGAATGTCAACAGCCATCCACAGAGCAGAGAGTATATTAATTATACTGCCCTTGTTACAAAAACGACCTCCAGAAAAGCCCCCAACTTGAAGGGGTATTGATCGTTACCACACATATCCATCCTGTTAAGATGTTAATAAAAACACAGAGTACTGTCTGAATTAAAAGCTTGATCACGGGAAGAATGATCCTTTTTCACGGTATTTTCAAGCTAGGCTGAATTCTGTAATGATTAACAGACTAGAAGAAATGCCTGGTAAAACAGGAATGTCTTCCTCCAACTTGATGCTGCACAGTGAACAACGCAAGTCTTCAGGAAAACGAATTTTCATCTACTCCTTTTAAACATTCTTCATTACTAGGAAAAACTTTTCTTCTTTTGCTCCATTTTTTCCCAGTTTATTATTTGACTATGACAAGATAAACAGTATCATGTCTTTATTCGCTGCACTAACCTACCATGATTTACTGAGACTTCACACAACACTTTGTTTGAAGGTGAAATCTTTAATTATATGCTCCTATAGCACTACATAAATGGCTGAAGTATTCAAATTTCTAAGATAATTATAACAGTATATGTAGTAAGTAAATGCTCAAAAGGTGATGTAAAATCTCAAGTGAAGAAACACGCCCCTGTTTGGCCCATTAATTTGCGGTTACATCAGAAATCACTGAATGATTTAGGCTGCGTGCAATGCAACTAAACAGAATTAATCAGCCTGTTCCCTGCAAGCTCGTATTAAATTTGGGGCCACAAACCACAGCTACCAGAAATTATAAACCAATTAACAGATGCAATATGGCACATTGCATGTAAACAACACAGCCTGGATCCCTCTCCATAAACAGGAGACTGAAGTATCAGATTAGAGGTCTCAGAACAAGTCAGTTCAACAAGACAGCAGCAGTGCTGCAACCCAAGGCAGTAACACGATGCCAACACGTCACAAACACAGAATATTCAATCAGATGCTGAGCTGTATTCCAGCATTACAGTTTGTCTTACATAGTAGGGAAGTTTTGGAAGGGACACACTTGTAAATCGTGTCCTGAATCACATAATGAAAACAGAATTCAAGCATTCGTGCCTTTCTGGGACACCTTAACCCTCCCCAGCCTTAATTTCAAGGCTGAATCAGAAACTCTCACTTTTGACAACATACTAACTATAAAAAGCAACATGAAAGAATACATTCCACAGATTTTTTTGTATTTTTCTTCAATTCCAGTAGCCTGGTCTGTCTGCACTTCAAAGCCATTTGCTTGCTCAGCTTACAGCTGAAGTCTTTGCTACCCCTGTCTAAAGACACTTTACAGGAGGAACACGATCTGCATCTTGATACATCTGACAGGTTACTGAGAGAGCAACAGCACTGATCTGCTTACCTGTCAAATATCCTGGCCTCCTTCAGAACATTTCCCAGATTGATGTAAGCATCCAAAAAATTTGGGTCAAGTGTAACAGCCTGAAAATATTTTTCAAGTAACAGTTTTGAGCATTAACACAAGAACATCCTCTATGAAACTCAGTTGTTTGTTGTTGTTTTTTTTTTTTTTAATTTGATAAACACAATCTGTAAGCATCTAAGACTTCATCAATAACCTAGTAAGGAGGAAAAACTTATTCACACCATTTATCTACTGCAAAGTAAGACAGCATTTTAAAACTTTAGCAGTGCAGAAAAACAGAGACAAGTTTCACAAGAACAAGAGCAGATACATCATGTGTGCAGGGAAGATTCTGCACCCCTTTAACTAAAACATTTTCACTCCCTTCAAAACTATAAAATGCAATAAAAGCACTTAAGAACTGATGAAGTTACCAAAGCTGCAGTACAAAGTTACAGGTATCTGTAACAAGCCCGACTTGTACAGTCTGATGGGAACTATTAATTCCACATTAAAACACTTCATCATCTATCATGAACAGATCCAAAAAAAATAAAAACCCTGAGCAGCTAAAATTTTTTTGTCAATCTTAAGTCATAAATATCAGGAAATAACTGTTGCCACATCTTAAATTCAATTTTAGGGGACTTCAGAAACTTAAGAGATCAGTACAAAATGAATTAATAGGCCAATTAGATATTAACTGGAAGGTATCAGACAACTAGTTAATGACATCAACCTAGAAAAATCTGAATCAACAGTGGTGAAAAATAACCCTGGAGCAGAGGAATTCATGTGCCACTTAAACTGTTCTCAGTTACTCAAAGGACAGTAATACTTGAAACAAAAATGATAAAAGTGATTTTAAGCTCCAAGTTGTTTCTTCCTCTCACACATGAAACATGCAAAACATTATTACCATCACATCAGATTTTTAAAAAAATTAATCTAGGAAAGGACTGAAAATTTAATTTTCTCATATTTGACGTGTGTGAAGTCCCAGGGCAGTTCTAAATGTATTTCTCTGGTAGCATATAGGGAATTTGAAACATCAACAAGTAAAAAAAACGAGTTAACACAGGGTGTTAACCAACAGTTCTCCAAAATGCATTTATTATCTGCAAGCAGAGAACTACATGTACATTAAAACCCAGCAGAGAAGCTGAGACGCGCCCAGGTAGTTACCTTTTCAAAGTGATGAATCGCAAGCCAAATTTCTCCTTGGGCATTGAAAACACAGCCAAGATTACTCCAAGCCACTGCAAAGTTTGGTTGAGTCTCAATTGCTTTTAAGTAACAGGCCTTGGAATAGTTAAAGAAGAGAGATACAAGGGAAGGGGAATATTTGTAAAAAAAAAGAAAAAAAAAATGAGAGAAAACAATTGTTAGTATGCCTTCTCTAACCAGCCAAAAGTGACCCTGCAGTATAGGCTAGCTTGCGCCAAAACTAATGCGCTGCAAACTGTTGTTGATCCTGCGCCAGCGCAAACCAAAACCCAGGTGCAAGCCCACCATTTTTCAGTTATGCTGAGAACAAAAGAAACGTTCCTTCAGGCACCAGGTCGCCACAGAAATCGCCTCGGCGATAATTCCAGCGGTTCACCGGGAACATCTGCCGCCTTGAAGCGCGTAAAAAAATAAAAAAAAAAAATTACCAAGTAAAAAAAACCACCAAAGCTCGGGAGCAAAATTGTGAAATAGGACAGAAATTACTCTGGGGGGAAAAAAAAAAAATCAGAAAAAAAAAATACTAAAAAAGGTAGAGGCACTCCACAGTTTTAAGTGTTGACACTCCCGACCCATGTCTTGTTTCCCGGTTTCTCCGGATGCATTTTTAGTCACCTGCAGCTTCCAAACCTCAAATGACAGGATTGCATGAAGGTTTAGGTCCCTGTAATGCAAGCGCAAGAAATCGCTGCGCATCCTACCCAGCACGGCGCCACGCTATCGCTGCGAACTGCTTGGCTCTAGTGGTGGCCCCAAGGTGCAGTGAACGGCCAGCCGGAACCATTAATCTCCCAGGCAGGCCCACACAAAACACTCTGCTCGTTAAAATTTGGCGTCTGCGCTCCTTAAAAAAAAACGCGTCAGAACCCAATTCCATCCAAAAGGCCGCAGCCTGGAGCTCGGGCGGCCGCCCGATCCGAGATTAATCATCCAGCCAACCGTTCACGGGGGCTGTAATCGCACGCAATGCGCGTTACCGCTGCGCAGCCTTTGCGCTACTGCAGGATCACAGCGCATCATCAGAAGAGCAGAACGCTGCAATCCAAACAAAGAAGAAAAAAGGAAAAAAATGAACAACCAGAAGAGTTAGAAGCTTTTTTTTTTTTTTTTTTTTTTTAACTATTAACTATCTCCAATTATTTCTTTAAAAAATATTTTAATTTACTTTTACTTTATTTCTTTGATAGAATTTGTGGCTAATAGTATAAAATATTCTTACATTACTTGCTCGTAATTAAATATTTTAAGCTGTTTCTGAAGCCACAAGACAGAAGATTCAGGCATGGAGGCAAATGGTTTTGCTGTGGCAGTTACAAACCCGTTACCATATTTCTCATCATGTGACTTTTCGGTGCGTTCCTTGCTGGAAGAGGAGGAGGAGGTGTGTGTCTGCCCTAGATCCAGGCCTCGAGCTCCCTTCAGCGAGGCACCTTACGCATGGAATAGGAGGTTTCACCCACCTGAAACCTTCTAAATACAATATCAGTGGTGAAAAACCAAAAACAAGAGAGAAAATAAAACAAGATCATTAGTAAGAGTTCAACAAAGCAATTGCATTTTTTTGGATATGTCTTAACACATGGGAATGAGGATAATCTGTCTGTAACAAGGGAGACATGCAGAAGGGAGAGGGTTAATCGGGCAATTGCATACAGCAGGGACTTTTTTTTTTTTTTTTGGAAGAAAGGCTCTGAAATATCTACAAAGAAATTAAATTTTAGTTCAAACTGTAAGGAATCTGCTGGCTTGATCTTTCAAATGGACTGATAACCAAAGAAACACGTTGCAATTTACTCGAGATGTTTTTCCTCGTTTATTAAAGTTCTCACAAAACGGAATGTAACACTTTCAAACTAGGGTGTCTCCAGAGCTCTGAAACAAAGAAGTCAGCAACCTAAGGCAGGCGCAGTGTCTTGGCCTATACCAGTCACACTAAAGCTGCAGTGAAGTGCAATTCATGTTAGCTGTCCGCTTGGTGGGCCGAGAACCAAGTGTCTCAAAGACTGTTCAAATCCGACTGCTGCTACACCAATGGTTTCAACCTGGATCCGACCGAATCAATCCGGCTGCCCTAGGGACGGTTCACGCATCCAAGTTGTTCAGAGGAATCAAAGCAATATTGAACTTTGAGCCTGCGCTCCCCGTTACCCCAGCGAGGTGCCCCCCCCTCCCCCCAGGCGGTGCTGCAGCCAAACAGACAGCTACGCTGTTCATACACTCCACTTCTGAGCATGCGCGTGGGGCTTGGAGTGACCGACGTGGAGCCCAGAGGGGTTCTGATTTCTCCACACTCCTCACCCCGGCAGCGCGGACGCGTAAGGTGGCTTGTAACAAGACAAATTTCTTTCTGCGATCCGAATTTCAACGTGCCGAGGAATTTTCAAAAAACTCAATCTCGGGTGTTCGAATTCTCAAGTTTAGGAAACGCACGACTGCTAGAAGCCACCTTTCCACTACAGCAAGTTTTCTTTTGATCAGTTCATTTACCAAACAAACCAGCTTTGTCCTTCCGATTTCTTTATTTTGGGGGAGGGGAGAGGGAAGACATGAAGAAAAGATATTGGGGGGTGGGGGTAGGGGGGTGGTGTGTGTCGCATACTGCAGCTATTGATTATTTACTAGCCTTTCTTCCACTATCGAGGGAAGGGAAAAGTTAAAAGAATAAAAAAATCTTTAAAAGCCAATATTACAAGGTAACATTTGGATAAGTTTCTTCTCCACTTACAAGCCACAAAGGACTTTAGAAGAGCAGCATTTTCAATAGCACCTGCATCGTACAGGGGTCTGGAGCTAACCACAGGCTCTCTGCTTGGCACCAGCAGGCAAGCCTCAGATCTGAAGGATTGTTACTTATTTCCAGATGAAAGCATGATGGAGCCCCTGCCCAATACTTCAGAATGGTATCAGATAGTCTAGTTCAGCAGCAAGGCTTGGTAATTTTCCATTTCTTGACTTAAACCAACTTTTTAAACATGGACATGCCATATCTTGCCCTGCAACTACTCTGGGGTGTTTCAGTGCCTTCAGTTCTCAGCAGTTTCTCGGACTGTCTGTAGATCAACGCAGCTTTGAAGATTTGGTGCAAAGTTCAAGTGTTCAAAACACTGACGTTTACATGTATTCTACCCAACACCTACCTTGGCTTCTTCCAAGCGACCCAGGGCTTTGAGCAGGTTCCCCAGGTCACTACGAACACAGTACAAGTCCTGAAAAAAATCAAAGTCCCACATTCAGTTTCAGGACTTCACAGGGAACTTGCTAAGGAATGACCCAGTCCACTACAGCTTATTTTCAATTCTTAATAAATACATCACAAATGTGAATTGTTTTTCAAACGGCACACAATCTGACTGAATTTAGTACTGTAAAAATAAAGAATTAAAAAAGTAATCTCTCATACAAATCCTCTTTACACAGAAACAAAAAAGAAAACTATAAACAAACGCTCCCCCCAGCAGATTAAGTCCTTCTGCCGTATGTATTTACAGTCTCTTTTTTTCCTCCCCAAGCCATGACTTTAAAGCTCAACTCTTAAGATACACCATTACTGTTATGGCTTTTAAATAGATATATGAAGTGATTTTCCTTTCTGTATCCCTAAAGCAGTTTTTTCTCTGTGTTTTGCCCACTAATCCATCCATTCTCAACAGCTCTGCCACATGTTCTTGTTCTTTCATTTGTCTGAAATGAAAGCACAGGCTGTAATTGCATTATCTAGCAGTAAAGACCACAGAGAATGGAGACATTTTGTCAACATTGACAAAACAATTTTCTAACCTAAACAAAACTCAACTCTTGTAAAAAATCCACCATCTCACGTTATTTTAACCAGTGCATGAAATCGACTGGTCACACCATTTAGCATAATAAGGTAGACAAGTTCAGGTAAGGAAAAGAACACAGAGAAATAAGATTCTGAGCCTTTGCTGGACTGGGTTTGCATTTGCTTTTCCTCAGGGAAAATGACAGATGCACACCAGACCCATGCTGCATTTTTTAAGTACTTTTTGTCAAGATGTATGACAGAACAGCAAGCAGATACCTTCGACATGCTGAGAACTATAAAACCTTAATGGGAGCCCTGCCAAATGAGCAGAGGAAAGTAGTCCAGCACAACTTAACTAAAAACGTCAATTTGAAACAGTTACAACCAAAAATCCCAACACCAGATCAATCCTATAGGAGTCACTTACAGACAGATACTCAGTTTCAGCCAGTGAAACTTAAAAAGGATGCTTCTGTAAACCAGTCCACAATCAAAATCTAACACAGGAGATTCTCATCACCATGAAATCTCTGACTCTGGGCTAAAGTAATACCTGACAATTTTTCAAGATCTCACATTCATATCTGAGCATTAGTTGTCTCACTGTAATACCACCTTAAAGCACGCAAAGCTGAATATGAGGCCACTCCCTGAAACTTCTGACTTGAGAAAAAACAATTTCCTTGCTTTTCTGTTCTCTGAACAATACAGGTAAGTGTACAACAGCAGCCCTTACTGCAATACAAAACTCTCTGTGACAGCAGCCTTTCAAAGACCCTTAAGAAAAGTATCAATTAAATCACTGAGTTCATGGTGTACAGACTGGAAGGGTTATCATTTGTTCATTCTTCGAGAGCTGCTATTTTTGTGTCCTGGGACAGCAGTAAAAGATGGACTTGTATAGAATAAAGCATTACTTACAGGGTTGTACTGAAGGGCAGACACGTAGGCCTGTACTGCTCCTTCCATATCACCTGCAGCTACCAGTGCAGCAGCCAGATTGATATATCCATCAATGAAGTCTGGTTTGAGGCGCAGGGCGTGTCTGTAATGCTCAATGGCCTCCTGCAGCTGTCCACGCTCCTTGTACACATTGCCCAGGTTCGAATACGCTTCGGCCAACAGCGGGTTCTGTTTAATTGCCAAAGTGCTGAAGTGAGCAGACCTGGAGAAAATGAGGCAAGTTAGCAAAAAAAACCAAAAAAACACCCAAACCATAAAACAAACAAAAAAACCAAACAAACTCACCCTTGACATTCAGTGTTTTGTCTGTTTATCTAGTTAATCTAATGAACATTCCTGCTTAAGCAAGCCAAACACTCAGCCAACAAACCTGGACTTACAGTGCTGTCTTGTATGTTTATGCTCCCAGTTAAACTCTCATCTCCCTGGTTCCCATTTTAGATTTGACTGAACAAGGACAGCTCTCACTGACAGTCAGAGGGGTTCAAGTTGCTTCACCAAACCTGAGCTTAACACACTTGGAGAAAACACTACAGGAATCTTCTGAAGTCTCTTACAACAGATTTATGCTTTAAGCAACGTTCCCCTTGATACTCTTTTGAAGAAGCAGGGCACAGTTTACATGCACAATGCTGTTGTATCCTCACCCATTTCATTTTCCCACATCTGAGCTGTCATTACAGCATTGTATAAAACAGATCTAGCCAAAAATTCTTACTTCCTTCACCAGCAAACATGAACTTACAGCTAGAGCAAGTCAAGTTCAAAATGCTGGAGGTGCAGAAAGCAAGATCAGGAATGGGAAAGCAGGAAGAATATGGGGACAACTTTCAGATCACAAAACTCCTTTACTAACCATGTTGGTTTGCAACTTAAAAAACAAACAAACAAACAAACAAACAAAGCCCCAAACAAAATCTGAACTACAAACTTATACTGCAGGTGGAATGAACATTCAATCCTGCCAGCACACACAAGTGTGGCTGATGCCCTGATGTTCACAGGTACAACATTAAAATCATATGAGAATCCTGGCAAGGTCTGCTGTTTGTTATAAAAGCTGGCGAGTCCAACTTGTGTTTCTCTCTTACCATAACAAAACTGGGACAGGAAGAGCCCTACCTGTCCAGTCGGCGGCACTGGAAGTGAATGGATGAGAGTAGCAGAAGCACCCCGGTGTTATCAGGCTCCTGCCTCCAGAGCTGCATGCAGTGCCTCTCTGCTGCTTCAAAGTCTCCTGCCTGATACTCACGATGAGCCAACTCCGCTAACCCTTGGAAGGAAAGCATACGTTTCGTTGGTTCTGGAGAGTCACCAAAACATTTAGAGGGGGAAAACAAAAAGTTAGATGATGGGAACAAAACAAAAGCAAAAAAAAAAAACCAAAACAAAACAATGAAAAAATGTACACAAATGAAGGATGAAAATGTTTGAAATTATATAAAATACATGGCAGGTGACAGTTGGAGCTCCCAAGTCTTCATGCATATATTCCCTTTTACCAGGGAATTTCTAAAATTATCTGTACAGGTGCATGGCTCTGTCAGCTAATAATTCACAGACTGTAACGTCTGTGAATAAATATCTGTAAGTCAACCTTTTCCTTAATTCTGAAATACATTTAAAGAGACTCCTGTCATGATATTTTGGTTCTTTGGTACTCTGGTTCCTAACAGTGGAAGTGCTGCTACCAGAACAATGATTCTCACTCCCCCCCAAGACTGCAAATCCTATGCTTTGCAACGTTAAAAATAAGTTCTAACAACTTAATAGGGAAATGAAGGACAGGAAACAAAGACTTCAAAGGACTTAACAAAACAGTTGTGATGTAAGTACTGAAAGCCCTAAAAAAAAGAAAAAGGGGGGGGGGGAGGAAGTGGCTACCATTCCTTGAATCCTCCATACTCCTACACTTTCTCTAAGGAGTCAAATCCCTTCAAAGGGGAAAAAAACGGCCTTGGAACAATATCTGATGAGAGACAAACACACACTTCAATGATTATGCAACTGGCCTACAGGAGGAACCATTAAACAGGCAGGGTACAGGAAAGGAGTTACTGCTCCTGGAGGCTTAGCTGGAACAGGAGTGACAAAATGCTTTTAGTATTTAATGCCCAACTGTGGAGAACAAAATACTTAAATAAAACACCACCTGTTTTACACAGAACAACCTTAAGTGTGAAAAGTTAATTATTTCTTACAGAGTAAGATTTTTCATTAAAATACAGACAAGTGCAGCTTGGGAAAAAAACATAACCATTCATCCTAGAAAGAACAGTTGGCCTTCCAATTCAACTATTTACACCAACAGCTCTCACTATTAAAAGGTTTGATTACTGCAAGTATCTCTCATTTTCCCTCCCCAAGCCTGGCATATTCAGTACTTTGCAGTCACTGAATTCCCTTCATGAAGCACTTCCCACCTGGACCTACTGAGTTTTAAAATTCTGAATTTAAATGAGACATATAAATCTTTCCATTGTCTCTGTCAGTGGTAAATTGGAACTAGCAAAGCCACTCACTTAAGACACTTGACAAATTAGTGACCAAGTATCTTCATGCAGATTAGATTCCTGTTTTCTAGGAATCTATCAGAACAGTTTCCAAACCCTGAATAAGGGCAAAGTGGACTCCAGTGTCTGGTTAAACCTGATGGCAAAGAGATACAACTTTTATTCACCATGAGAACGTTGAATCATGGTTGCAAACCACACCATTTCTAAATGGTGCTGACAATAATAACGATACTGGAGCACCAACAGACTGTTCCTCATTCTGTCCTGCTGCTGTTACCAGGCTCGGCCCCTCTGGCACTGAGTGTATTTTCAAGTTCTGCTCGATGGCACAAACACAGGGAAACCGGATAAGAGGAGGAAAAGCATATCTCATGAACTTAATAATTTCCTCTTAAAATACATTTCTATTGTGTCATCAAATTTCAAAGCTAAAAGCAAACAAACAAACAAAACCAACCACCACCAAAAGTTTACACTCCGAAACTCATGACCACTTGGAAACAAGTTTCCAACCATTACCTAAATGCTACATTTTTCCTACTTTAAGCAAGTGAAAGTCAAACTAAAGTTGTAGCTCCCAGGGTAGGAAAGCAGGTGGTGCAGAAATATTGTACTTAACACCTTGGAATGAGAGCTGCTAACAAAAGCAACAAAGCCAGAGAAACACTAACATGTTCTTTCATTCATCATCTGCCTCTATTTACAAAAACCCCACAGACAGAGCAAACTCGGTGTAAAATTGCCGGTAATCTACCCCCAAGGGAGGGTGTTAAGAACAATCCTCAAGTCCACTGAAAAGCAGGAAGGTTAACAGGCACACCACAAAGTTCCGAAAGAGCTCAACTTTTAACAGAGGCTGGAAGCAAAGCTATGCAATGCAAAGTACCCGTAACACAGCCCATCAACGGATGCTCAGTGAAACAATTCCTAAAGAAAAGAACCGCATCGAAAAAGAGTCACAGCCAGGAAAACCCCTGATGGGAGTCCTGCATAAATGAATGTCTGTACCTGGGCTAACTCGTGCTGCGTGCTTCGACTGTGACCTTGGAAAAGTCTAGCACATGCTGCGACAATGACCTTCCCTGAGGCTTCCAGAGAACACAAGCAAAACAAAAACCTGCACACAACCACCACAAACACACCTAAGGCCATTTCCCCTCGGAGAAACACGGTCCTAAACACTTGCCGCATCCTCTTGCTCAAGCTTAGGTTTAGATGCAATCCAGGTCCCCAAGGAGCAGTGTCACCTCCCCGCGGGAGGCGGTGAGGATGAGCACAGGGCTCTCCCCCACGTGTCGCTCACACCTGCACAGATCCAGGCTACCTAAGGATGCTGCAGCCTCGCTGACCAGACACACACAGTCCTGGCTAAAGAGCAGCAAAACACCGTATTGCAGCATCTTCTCATGTCACTGCCATCTTCACAGCCCTATCTCTGCACTGGATCCCGTCTCTTTTCTCCAGAAATCCTCCTTTCCCCAGACATCGTTTCAGCTTTCCATACTCCTCCTCCTGTCTGGTTACAGAAAGCCCCAAAAATCTGGGGGATGAAGTTGTGTTGTCCTTTCAGCCTTTCAGTAAGCATAACATTTCTTTTTCTTGGTGTACAAACTCAGATTCCTCCTCTTCTCCGTCCCTCAAGTTCTACATCTGTAAACTAAATTTAGGGCAGGATCCCTCATAGCTTCAACACGCTATCTCATGGTTCAGGAATCATAGAATCACAGAACGTGACTGGCTTGGAAGTGACCTTAAAACATCATCTCGCTCCAATTCCACTGCCGTGGGCAAGGATCAGTGGACCTTCCACTAGATCAGGCTGCTGAGGAAACTCCCGCTTGAGCGCAGCGAGCGATTCTGAAGAACCCATCACACATTTTGGGTCAGGCTTTCTACCCTGCTTCGCCCTCTAACGCAGTCACCTGATGGTGTGATATAAATACAACACCTCCCCGGCAGCTCCCCGCGCCGCCCCGGCAGTGGCTCCCGGGCTGCCCACGGGCAGCGCCCACCGCGGGCCGCGCTCGGGCCCCTCCGCCCGGGGCACCCGCATGGACCCGCACAAAGGCGGTGGTGGAACAGCCACGGCCTCGCCGCTTCTGGAAAGTTCCGCCGGGCGAGCGGGGAGCGGCCCCGGGGGCGAGGGCACGGCCCGGCCATGGCTGCCCGTCCGCGCGGAGGGGGTGGGGGCGAGGCATCCCACGGTACCTGTGCTGTCCGCCACGTTCCCCACGGAGGTCGCCATCGGGACGGGGGCCGGCGGGGCTGTGGCGGCGGCAGAAGGAGAGCTCGGGCGGGCCGAGCTGCCCGCGGTCGCGGCGCGCTGAGGCGGCGGACCCGAAATGGCGGCGGCGGCGGTGCCGAATGGCCGCGGCCGGGACTATCTCCGGGCCAAATAGTCCGGGCGGCGCCGGGGCGGAGCGGCCGGGAGGCGCAGCGGAGGGATCGATGGAGCTGTGTGCAGCCAGCACGGGTATCCCTCCGCGCGGAGCGCTGCGCCAAAGGCGGCGGGACTGCGCGTGCGCCGCCGCCACCCCCCTCAGGCAGCGGCACCGCCACACGTGGGCCCGGACACCGGGACCGGAGCCCTGAGGGGACACCGGGGACCACCGAGGCATCACAGCCCCCCAGGACACCACAGTTTACGGGGGACAGCGGAGCCCATGGGGACACCAGGGGTTATGCGGGCATCAGAGGTTAAAAGGCACACCAGAGGTTACGGGGACACCGGAGCCCACCGGGGCCATCAGAGCTCAGGGGACACCTGCACTCCCTCACCGGGGCGCAGAGGGACGGCAGCAGAAGCGTCTGTGCCCCAGTTCAGGGTGTATTTCCATGGGCTCTGCCAGCGACACCACCGGGACTCCACACACAGCCCCGCGGTCTGCACGTGCTTGCCCGGCTGGCTGAAAGTGAGGGGTCTGCGGTGAATTTGGCCTCAAATTGCCAAAGTCTGATTTCTGGAATTAACTGCCACTTAAAAGTAGGGCAGCTGTTGGGGAACTGTTGAAAGTAGGCAGGCAGTTATCAAAACCACTCGGGAGAGACATCAGACATTGGATTTGTTCTCCCAAAGAGAAACCTCCCCTTTATGAAGTGAAAATTGCTTTATACTTGTTTATCAACAGCAGGTGTTTTATTCTGAGCAGGCTTTTCTTTTTCCTGACAGACATGAATGTATCCGACAAGCCAGTATTTCTGAGGAATTGTTTTACATCTATAAAGACTGAACTGGATCTGGATGCTGGAGCTGGTCCAGGCTACAACAAGCCAAGGCTTCAGCAGGACACGTTTGGCTAAAGCTTATTTTTCACCCTTCACTCCACCAGAAAACATGTTTTATAACCAATTAAAACGTTATATGAAAAAAAATTAATCTGCTCGTTAACACAGTCCGCGTTCCACTGTTCCTTACACCAAACTGGGACAAGAGACATCCAGGAGCCAAGAGGGGCCCAGGACAACCATCATCTGTTCATTCATCTGAGTCCAGGTCGCTGTCTCCTGCGATGGAATGGAAGTCCTCGCTGTCTTCCTCATCCTCAGACAGATGGACCTGACTTAACACACTTGGCCCCGAGCGCTGCTGTTCCTCCTCCTCCTCGTCTTCCGAGATCTCGTACCCTCCGATGCTGCTGAAACTCGTGTCCCTCGTATTGGATTTGGGGTCTGGTTCTTCGTAGCTGCCGTAACTAGAAGAGAGAGGTTTCAAACGAGCTCCTGGTACCAACAATTCTGTATTTAACTCCTGAGAAAGCTCCTTGGCTCGAAGTGCTGTGAGCACTCAGAACCTCTGTGCACTTCAGTTCTTTCTAAAATTAAAAAAACCACACCAGTTCTCCGAGGAAATTCAAGTATTCCCCACCCCACTCTGATACACTCAGGGCAGGAAAAACAGATCACTCCAACACCTTCTCTGTGTCACCTTCACTGCAGACAGAAAGGCAGACAGCCCGTTCTCATCATCCTCTGCAGCATTTCCAGCTGACTACTGTCAAGGTCCTGCTGGACTAACCATTGCCTGCCAGCACAGTTACCTGTACAGTTATTAATTAGGCAAATAGCAGTAACAGCATTAAGGGACTGAATTGCCCAAGTAGAAAGAGAACAGAGAATCAAATAACTGACACTACAGAATGCCCAGAGAAGGAAGAGTAGGCTGGTATCCTCTCAAATGCAAAAAATTAAAGATGATATTGCTGTAATTGTCCAATAATGGAACTCCTTCTAAAATACAGAATATGCATATTCCTATTTTTCTGGACTTCAGCTAAGCAGCTGCGTTTCAAGTCAGGAGATTTTTAGAGAAAAGAAAAAAGAATTTAATCAGCTAAATCATCTTTTAACTTCAAATCCATCTTGTAGTTTCAGATAACTTGTAAAACTCGAAGAGGTTTTAAGAATTGCTTTTAAAAGGTTCTCAGCTCTAATTACCTGATGTTGCTGTCCTCCATAACGTGAGATGTCTCCCCACCGTCTCCTTCGTAAGACATCATGCTCTCCTCGTTGTCCATGCCCATCCTCGTGTTCTCTTGGAGAACATGAGGCTGTTTAGGTCTCACCGCATTGGGCTCCACGTCTGAGTCACTGCCACTCTCACTCAGCTGGATGGCTGTGCAATAAACCAGGATTTGGTCACAAATAAGAGGTTTGTTTAAAGGCTGCAGTGCTGACCGTGGGGAATGTTTACAACGCAGTGTCTCCACAAGGGAGCAGGAAGGGTATCTGGGAGGTGATACCACTTACTGAGTGCCCAATTCTGATGTTATTCCAAAGCAATCCCATTACCATCATTACTCAAATAGTCTTTTGTCTTATCTACTCGGAATAACTCCCCTTTATTCCCCCCTAATAATTGTCAGAAGTCATTGCTAAATACCATCATAAACTTTTCTGCGTGACGAGTCTGTAATAAAACAGAAACAATCTGAAGGCACCTCTGTACACCTCTTCCAGTTCTTGATATCACTCTTTTAACAGTAACATTTGACAACCCTGTTTCATATAAAAATAAATGTTGGGCTTTATTACCAAACTGCCCATTCCTGGCTCTGCACACCAAATCTTACTCCCAGTCTTTTCAGAACCACTTGCAGTTTCACTTTATGAAATACAATCAACAAGATTTTGTCTTAACTGTGCTTTCTTTTGTGTCTGTACTTACAGAGTAAACTCCTATTCTACTTTTTGTTTTCAGTTTTCACTCATGTTCACGCAGTTTTCTCATGTTGCCCCTTTGGTGTCCCTTTTTGGCCACTAATCCACCCCGTTACGTGTCCCAATTATGCTCCACGCTCTCTACTGCACGTTTTTGTGACTGGAAGCACAAGATTAGCTGGGTTAACGAACAACCAGTTCCTATTCAGCCTTTCATAAAAGAAGGACACTCACATGAGAAAGGATTGTCTCCCTCTTCATCACTCCCATCATCATCATCCTCTCCATCAGACATAAGCAAGTCTTCATAGAGGACACTGGCCTGGGGCTGCTGGGCTGATCCTTCTTCCTCGTCAGCAAGGTCACCATCTGCATCTTCCACCTCCTGGGTCACACAGAACAGGGATGGTGAAGATCCAGCAACAGGCTGCCAACTCCTCGCATATGTGTATTATTTACCGCTCTGAAATGTGCCCTCTCTTCACAGTGCCAGCATTTCCACACTGCACTGCAGAGCCTCAACGAGCACCGCTGTGTCTCAGGGTGGCAGACCCAGCAGGCAAGTCAGCACGCAGACCGTGGCTGGGATTTCTGTAAATATACTCACTGGGGCCGGAGTCTTGGGCTTCCCATCGTCATCCTCATCAAATCCTTCGATATCTACGTCAGAGTCTTCCTCTCCCAGCCTTCCTCGCCCCTGGCGCATCTGAAGGGGAGCACAAACAGCCACAGCACTGAGGAGGGACATCAGCCAGGGGTGTGGATGACACCTGGGCCACAGTGATGGAACTACTGACAACCAGTTCCCCTTTGCCTGCACTGTTCAGAATAGCTCTCACCCCCTTTCTGGTACCACCTTCAGTCTCGTGGCTCCTAACCCTCTTCATTCTCCTGGTAATTTATTTTCATGGTCATTTTACTGCTATTCCCTCTCCTCCAACTTTTTTTTTTTTTTGTTTAATACAGAATAAAGCCTAAGAAAAAAATATTCTGTGATTAGTGAATAGAAAAATAACTGCTCTACAGTTGGGATGAACAACACAAAGAAAGCTTTGCTCTGTCTTCCTGTAGCACAATTGCGTTTTATCATCCAGTTATCAGCACAGAGATCTTTCCCTAGGCTTATGAACTTCCACAGTTTTTCCAAATAAGCAAAAGGCACATCTCAGACACTGGGATGACATGCCCTACTTTACTAGGCAAATTCCAAAGGCAATTCTGTTTTTTCAGGAAATAACTTCTCATTCCTGGAGGAAGTTTTTTACTGATGTTTTGTTAAAAACAACCAAACAGCCTGAAATAAGAAGAATTACTTTTTAAAAAAAAAGCCTAAATAGCTTACAAATCTTTGCCAAACTGTAAACACTGAAAAAGCATTAATTGTGCTGCCAACCTGGTCTGCAAGACATACAAAATACCTGACACAATTGTCTGCTATAAATAATGACGACGACGAAAAAATGTTATTTTCCATTAGAACCAGAATAAAGAGATGTAAAGAATCCCAGCAGTGAAGGCAGAGCTGTACTTTGCTGACCATATCAGTCCTTTTCTTCACTCAGCAATAAGCCTTTCCAACAATAACACCACCAGACAGCTCCTTGGTTTCTTCCCAGCGCTAAACTATCCCTGTCTTTTCCTCACGTTCTTACCTTTCCAATGCTCGTCTCCCGAGGGTTTCCAGCCGTTACACTTGCACAGCCTTCCAACCAGCACTCAGCTGCACCTGACCCCAGAGCTCACCTTTAGACCAGTTTTACAGCCTCTGTCCTAGAGAGCTCGCTCTCTGAAGCATCATAACCACTTCTCACACTGGTTCTTAAAAAACAACTGTTTGCACACCATCTAACAAGGCACTTGTACTAAGAGACAGACTGCAGGCAGATGGAGAACGATAAACAAAGAGGAATTTCAGGATCAAACATCCACGAGGTGAAACCAAAGCAACAAAAGTGAAAGCTTTGCTTGGCCACTTGCCTGTGGGGTGTAGGGCCCAGGGGTCATTGGATCAAGACTCTCCAGATCTGCCTCCTCCAGTGCTGCTTCCTTAGCAGTGGAGATGTCTCTCTCCAGCTGAGTCAGGTGCTCGTCGTACTGAGAACAAAAAAAGCTCGCCAAGGTTGCAGAACAGAAAATTCAGACTTCCAAAAAATATCCCAGTAAAGTTGCCCACATACCTCAGCTAAAGTCTGATAGCAGATGTTCACAATCTCCTGGGCTGTTTTTGTGTACTGACTGTCTGGCCCTGGAGGAAGAAACACATTTATTTACGCATTTCTGACCTTTGTTTTAATTCCAGCTGCCAAGACTGGTTTTGGTTACACAGCTCTTCAGAGGCTCCTGAATCCCAACACCTTCTGATGTAAGGGGAAATACAAAGCAGGGTTCACACTTGGCTAACACAGCACAACCAGTCTGTTCCAGCATTAAAAGCATGATTGGTTTAGGACACAGGAAGGTTGTAGCCTGTCAATCTCAAGGAAACCCCCCAGAAACAAATCACCGAAGCAGAGATGTGTACTGAACAAGGAGAACATCCTCCCCAAATGTAAGTGCCCCATTCTATACCAGGTGGTGAATAAAGCTTCATGTGACAGTGAAAACGTCACTGTTTAAGCCTCTCTTTTCTCAGGAGGAAAGGAAAACAATCATCAAGTTCATCATTCACAGCTTCGGGCTTCGACACACTTCGACAGCACAGGTACCCAGATGAATTAATTAATTCACAAAAGGCAGCTGAAGCCTTATTTTCACCACCTACCATTGTACTTGATGCTGTTGGCAAGGATGAGGTTAACGTCATCCAGGAAAGTCTCTCTGTTCTGGTACTTGTGTTTGGAGATATTCTGGAAGAGATTGGTCCCCCAGTAAGTAACCCAGTCTAAACATCTGTCAAGGGGCTGCACAGTTCAGGCTACACACCTTGCGGATGGTCTCCAGATCCATTGGGTTGGCAATCACCTTGTAGTAATCAGGAACAAACTTCTTGTTAACTGGGTGATGGAACGGCCAAGACTGAAAGAGAGAAAGCAGGCAGGTTTAGAAAGCTGTTGTGTAGTATTTTTTACAGTTTCAGCTACAAATGTCACGAGGCAAGTCTCCAGAACTGATTAAAACTTTCACAATACACGGCAAGTATTTACAAGCTACGTACATCTGGAACTGCCATCATCTTCTGAGTGACAATGTTATCCAAAATGAAGGAAAAGGCCACTTGATCATCATCATCCAGGAGGGGATTAATTGCTTTCTCTAATCGAGCCAGTTTATCTTCCTTCTGCAATAAAAGTAGGAAACATCAGTGGCTGACTCTAAACCAGTAACTGTTACATCATGACACTGTGACCCAGAGAGACTCTCAATCACCTTTTTATGAAGACACTTGTAAATAATGGGGGGGGATAATAGCCAAGATATAAGCCTATATGCAAGATGAAGTAACTAGAGGAAGAAACAAGCATCTATTTTTTTTTCAGAAAGACTCCAATGGGAATTGTTTAAAATGGTAAAAATTCAAATACCTCCTGGGGTGGGAGAAAAGAGTTCCCTTAATCTTCTACTGCTCTCCCCAAAGGCCTGAGAGCCACATCCTCTGCCCTCAGTATTCAGCCAGCCCTGACCATCCCTCCCCCTCCACTCTGATCACAGTTCATTCACAAGACTTGCCTCTTTTAGCTTCTCATCACACAGGTCCAGCATGGACTGAGAAATCTGGGTCAGGGAGTGCTTTGGCCCTGCAAACACACACAGCAAGCACAGCCTGATGAGAAAGGCCCATGTCACAACATGTCACTTCACCTTTACTCCCAAAGCACCACTGGCTGTATTCCTTGCACAGCTGGGAGTACATCCTCCACCTTATTTTATTTTCAGTACCCACAATTATTAAAGTTTAGTACGGATTTTATATGAGGAAAGGTTATTTGCAGCAAATATCCACACTACTGGTGTACGTTCTGTTAAGGTTTGGAAAGAAGCTGTGCCAATGGAAGACTGGCCTCCAAGCCCTCCACTTTCACCAAATATTCACAGTAAAAATCACCAAATTTCTGTTTCCCTGACTAAATCCAGTCATTGAAGCAGAACTGCTAAGGAAGGCAAGGTGGGCATTGAAGGAATATTCAGAAGCACATAGCTTTAAATAATTTCAGGATTCCTCAGACATGGAAGCAAGCATTTGCAACAGAGCTATGGAAAGATAAATCTTAGTTATCAGGATAAATCAGGGATTTAACTGTCAAGATAATAAAGGAAGCAGTAAAGACACAAACCCAGTGCTGTCAGTTCACCCACATTGCTGCACAGCCCAAGGAGACTCAGTGTTGAATTAATACATTTTGGATAAAGACCTTTCTATCAGCAGCCAGAGTAAAGCTGACCCTCAATGAATCAGCACTTTCCCCCAGCAGATACATGCTCTACTGCAGAATCTCTATGCTATTTTTTTTTTAAGCTGGCTTTCATTCATTTCTTTAAACTAGTTTCCTGACCTTCCCAAGTGGGGAAAAATTTATTGCGACAAAGGACCAAAATATGCAAAATCATGGCAGTAAACCTTACTCAAAGCTGCATTTCCAAGGCCCTGCATTAACAGGTGTGAACTATATTTATTTATATTGAGAGATTCACTCCATAAAGAATGAAAACACTGTTTTGCTTAGTTTCACCCTCTGGAAAAGAGACAGGCAGGACACAATTCCCCTGAGTTTTCACCATTGTAGGTCGCGCTGTTCTTCACAATCAGCTCCAGGTGTTCCCTGAACTCCTCCCGGGACGGGTACTGCCTCTTCCGGACATTTTCACGCAGGGTCTGCAAATCCATGGGCCGGGTGATGATCTTGTAATAATCCTTGACAACTTTGGGGTTGACAGGTGTGTGGAAGGGGTATGTCTGAGGATGACAAGAAACAAATGTTTATTATTAACACCGTGCCAGCACAGCCAACCTCAGTGTGATCTCCACAGCTGAAGGGGCACTGATGTGTAAAACCTTTAAACAAAGGTATTTTTGGTTGCAGCACGAAAGTCAAGAAACTAGACATTAAAAATCTCGTTCCAACTCGTATCTCCCATTTAATCTTTTGATTTTGCAAGTTTCTGGTAAAATATGGTCAGAAAGAGCGAAGCACAAATTTTCTCCAGTGCCACATATATAAAAATAGTCTCACACACTGCTCCATCAAATTGCATGTGTCTTGTTCTGGTTTTGTTGAAAAAAAAAAATAGCCTTAAAAAGTAAATCACAGCCCAGCTTTGAATATTTGTCCACACAAAAGTATCCAATGCTACTTTCTACACAGGTATTTTAATCTCAAAAAGATCCTGAGATAATTTATCAAATACTGCACACCACCCGTGTGTGCAGGGCAGGGGGGACAGCGGTTGGCACACCCCTCGCCTGAGAAAAGCCTGTGGCCCAGTTCTGGTGTCTACAACACGGAACCCACTTCAACCACACTGCTTAAGACACAGGGTTTTGGGTGCCACAGCTTAAACTTACATTAGGAAGATCCCTTATGTCATTGATGATGCCCTCCAGGATGGATGACAGCGTCACCATGGGGTCTGTTCGCCGCCGGTGGATGGATTTGTGGGGACGCTGAAGAAACGAGAGGCAGAAAAATTAAGGCAGTTACCAGATGCAAAAACTCCCAGAAATCCTAGGCCATTTAGTTTAGTGGTTTGCTGGGCAGGTAACTGGGCACTCAGAGGTTGCACAGGAGTAGTGAAGGACCTGGCCAGTTGGTACAAAGAGAAGCAGAGATGCTGCAATCAGCCCAGTAACACCTCCACTCACATTCAGATAATCACAGTGAACTGTTGTCCCCACTCGCCGCTTCTTCTTTGGAGGGAGCTGCTGTTTAGGAAACTTCAGGACCAGTGATTTCCTGCGAACCTCATCAGCACTGGAGACAAAGAAAAAAAGCATTATACTTTCTCCAGCCCTCTTGTGAATCCATTTGTCCCCCAGTATTGCCTCTGGTTCCATCTGCCTTAATATCAAACACACAATCAAAATTCTGCAGTAATAGTTTATGGAAAGCCCTGTCACTTGTTTCCTGTGACAAATATACATGAGTGTTCTGCATTAAGCTCTAAATTGTTTTTTCTTAGTGTTCATCGGTATCTCTGCTTCCTCCCTTACCTCTCAATCAGCTGTTTTCCCAGGACAATTTTTGTCCCTTCTACTTTGATGAGTTCTTCGTTATCATTGTGAATGACTGTTTTTTCCAGCTCTTCCTCCTGCTCCTCTGTCATTGCAACAGGATTAGAAGGTGGGGCATTTGTTTGGTAGTAGAGAGGGCAGAACTTATTAGTCCTCATATGCCCAATGGCACCACATGCTCCACATTTCAGCTGCAAAAATATGAGGAAGGTGACAGATCAGAATCCACATGTGAGCTCCTAGTTTAGAGGCAAAATATCATTAAAATCCCCTAATGAGACCTTCAGTACATCACTAGAACGGGAAACTTCTCCAGTACCCCAAGACTTTCTGGCATGCTTTACATATGGATGTGCTTACTTTCAAGTCTGGCCGCTCTTTCATTTTCTTGGGCTTCTTTTCTGGAGGGCCCTTGAGTTTCTCTTTCTCCTGGTTCCGTTTCAAGCGCCGTAACTGCTCCTGGATCCTGCGCCGCTCCTTCCGCATCTCCTCACGGTGCTGCTCATCAAACAGAGCAAACTTTCGTCTGGGTGGAAAAAAAACCAACAAAAAACACAGCTTTTCAGCCTAGCTGGTGATTTACCAGGTACTCCTCTGCCAGGTCTACCACTGCACAAAGTTCGTAACACCCTCCAGATGGAGAAACATTCAATCTCTCTCTCTCCACAATTACAGTGCTGAGCTTCCACACTCAGCTGTACATTCCTTCATTTAAACAATATTAATCAAACAGTCTACAGGCCAAGTTAAAAAGGGGGGAAAAAAACAGAGGGGGAATTTAAAAAAAAAGAGATCACAAAGGTCTTACATGAACTCTTCGTCCTTGGTGGTCCGTATCCGGCAGTAGGCGTCGATGACCGCGGGTTTCCGGACCGTCTCACATCTCACGTATTCCTTCCCATCCTCGTCTCGGAACGTGCGGTAGATCTTGAGGCGCCGGCCCGTGGCAGAGGAGTTGAGGCTGGTTACAGAGGCAGTGTCATCATCCTTGTGAGAGTTGGCTGAGGCTCCTGAAGCTGATGCCACAAGAGAGCGTTTTATTTAAGTTTTTTTTTCCCCCCCCATGTAGAAACGCCATTGTTTAAATACAGCAGATAAGTGTTGGCTGGAAAACTTCCAAGACATAAATTAAGGAAAAACCCAAGCAACAGAAGTCTTCCCCTTGCTTGTTCATGTTCTCTTATCATGAAGTGGATAAAGGTGAAACAAAAGTAAAACACTGAATTATCCACATGGATTGTAAAGCCGGAAAAAACATCTACAGCCAACAAGGACCCACAGGTATTTAAGGACAACTTGCAAGGCAACTGCAACACAGCCCTGAAGATAGATTATAATGGTTTCCATCATAGGTATGGACATCTGGCAGAAACTGATCTTAGCCAGCTCTTAGCCAGTTTCCCAAGGAGCATTCCAGCCAGTGAGCAGACCTCGCCTCATGTGCCCACAGAACCCTTCCAGCACTATTCGTAATTTTGGTTGAGAGGTTTTGTTCAAAATAACACTGGCTATATCACCAGGAAGTCTTCCACATATCCCTTACTGAAGCATTCCAGTAATTAAGTATCTACTAGTGATTTATTCCCAATCTGGGAATAAATGGCAACAATAATTTTGATCCAGATGCAACAGAGCTCAGCTTTGCTCACACACGTGCAACGAGTTAACTGTGGTCATGAGCACTGTCACACAGACAGAAGTTCATTCACAGGTCGAGCATTTTACCTGCCATGTCAAGTTCTCTGCTGGAATGCACTTAAAATAAACACATCTGCAGGAGATCCAAGTCTGGCAGGTGCCCAATTACCCCCAAAGACACTGGCACAGCCCACGGTACAACAGACACTGCTGTCAAGCTGCAGGCTGTGCCTACCTGTTCACATTCAGAGCTGTGTTTACACGTAAGATCCAATTAGAGAACCATAAGCTGGTTGCAGGAACTATTTGTGAACACATCTTGAGAAAAATACTGAAAAACAGCTCCACCCCAAAGAAAAAATGCATTCACTGCATGCAGCAGTGAATATCTAAATAAACAGAGTAAGCAAGGAAACCACACTCTCTTGAGAGGCCAGGTCAGCACGTTGTGCAGCCTGACACGAGGTTCTGCATCCCTTCCCAGGCACAGTTGTGGTGGTTGCAGTTACTTACACAGCCCCTTTTTGTCTCTCCTGTCCTTTTTGCCCCTCTCTTTGTCATTGCCACTGTCTTCTCCCAGAAGCATCCTCTGCAATTCCTTTCGTTCCTGCTCTTCTCTTTCCCGAGAGAGCTGAGAACTGGTTTTCTTGTTCTGTAACATGTTCTCAATATTCTTGCCCATCTCTTCAAAGTCACTGTCTTCAGCTGAGCTGCTGTCTGTGTCTGTTGACAGGATCTCAGTGGATTCCAGAACCCTGAAACAGGAGGCACCTTGAAAGTCAGTCACTTTGAGTTGCCCCCCACTCAAATAAAAAATAAAAAAAGCAGCCTGAAACCTTCTTAGGAATACAAAGGTAAAAATGATGCAAAAGCTTGAAAATTAATGTTGCAAATCACTACTACAAGAACAGGCATAATATATTTCTTTCTCAGTTCTCCTTGTAATCCCCATGTCCAAAAGATCAAATTGTTCCAAGCCCATCTTCTCCAACAAGTTGATCTCTTCTTCATCAACAGTATAATATTCCCACACCCCTCTTAGGTCCTGGGCCAGAACAAGAAATAATACACAAATTCTTCTGGCAGTTCTAAAGAATGGGACATAGAATTGGTAGCTGCTACCCAAGATAGAGATGGCAAACTGCTCATAATAAAACAAAGCAAAAAAAGAGGCAAGAAGAGAAAAAAAGGAAGAAAGGAAAGAGGGTGGTCAACTACTGATCTGTGGAACAGCAGAATATCACAAGTCATTTTAAGTGGCAGACCATGCAACTTATTCTGCCTTTCCAAAAGGTCTATGAGAACAAGATGGACTGAGTCTGACCCCTGAGTTTCTATTTAACAGCCAAAGGCCTCTTCCTCAGTGCTGTATTTTGTGTGCCCAAAGAGCTGAATCAACATCTACCTATCAGTGAGCCCCAGGCATGCACAGTGCTCGACTTCTAAGGTGGGGACAGGGTGGGGTTCAAGGCTGTGAACATCAGATAAGAACTTACTTATTCTGTAAATCAAAGATGCGCTGACACTCCTCTTTGTACCTCTCCTGATGTTCTGCCACAGAGAACCGAGAGCCACGTGCAAATTTGCTCATAGGGCCTTCCCCTGAGCGAGCCTGCTCCGTGGACATCGTCCGGACCACATCGATCACCTCCCACCGGGACAGCTTCTTGATCTGGGAAGAGGAAGGCACACACACACACCTGAGGGAGCTGATCGTGGATCTCAGCTCCTTCCCACACCAGGGCAGAGCAGAAACCTGTATGTCCCTTCCACCACCAGCTGCTAAACCCACGAGTGAAGTCTGGAACCTGCTCCAGGTGCCCGCTCACCTCCTCCTCAGGAACTCCAAATTTACGCAGAAGCTGTTTGGCGTTTTTGAGCGAAAGCCGGCGCAGATCAGCATCTGTCCCAGTCACTGTCTTTTTCACTGGCTGAGGCTCTTTATCATCCTGTTCAGAGAAAGATTCAGCCTATTAATGTCATCACGTAGTAGCCTTTCCCAGGCTCATGTGTAATTCTCTCTTCCCTCCATTCCTCCCACGTGACTTTCCAGTTATTGCTCCTCGGCCAGCCAGGCCTTGGGAACTGTTACCTTCTGCTGGGTTGGTTTGTTTGGAATCTTGACATAAGAAAAGCCTTCACCACAACCAGTAGGATCTGCGACACCAGTCACTTCCAGGAGGCACTTGCCCTTCATGGCAGCGATGAAGGCCCGCGTGGTGTTCCACGGGGCCGTGCGCACCTGCCAGCGAGGAGGGAAACAATCACAATCCTGCCACACCCGTGGAGAATTCCAAGCTTTTAATTGTGGATTCCTCCAGTCATACTGGGAGCTTCTCAGCTGACCTAATGAGAGTGAATTCCACTTCTTGACCCTTCGGTTTGTCCCGATAAAACTCCAGTGAATAACCAAAGTGCTGACTCGCAAAAGGCATTCGAGGCAAAAAGCCTAGTCCTGCAAGGGCCTGGCATGAAGGATCCCCAAAAGATACCCCACAGACAGGTATAAGCTGGCAGCAAAGTTCCCAGGAAAGTTGCAAGAACGTCTGAACCACTGAATCCTACTTTAAACCCGTCCTTTCAATAAAAAGACCTCGTTTCTCTCTGGCCATGCTGATTTACCTATTGGCAAGCACACTCATGTATCACTCTGTTGGTACCTCGTCATCAATCTTCATTTGGAAATCCTCTTCATTCTCCTCTTCTGGTGCAAAGAAGGATTTCTCCCCGTAACCTGCATCCTGCAGAGAAATATGAGGGGGAAAAATGAGGACTTGAAGTCTTAAAAAGGTTACTGGAGAGAGAACTAGAAGCACCTCCGTGGAGACTTGTCATGCTCAACAAGCACACTTCCACAGATGGTTGTGTCTAAGATTCACTGTGACCCACAGTATCACAGATGCCAAACTGCCCAGTATTTTCATAAATTCCATAACTAAATACTGCACTCAACTTCAGAAAAATAATCAGTCTCTCTCAGAGCCACATACTGGTTGCTTTCTGCTGTACAGCTCCAGGTAAAAACACAGGCCCTGTCTTGTACCTTCCCTTTGTTACCTTTGAGAAGAGCTAATTCAGTGCATGAGTAATAGGTGGTAAGAACAGAGTGTCTCTCTCTTTAGGAACTAAACTCCCTTTTTATGCAGCAGAGAACTTAGCAAGCTGCACAACAGCCAGGGACCTAATTTGCCAACTTCACAGCAAAAACAGTTTTAGGCAGGAGTTACCTCAGCCTTCACAGAACTGCTTGTCAGCACCATTTACCTTCAGTCGCTGCTCAGCTGCAATCATGCTGTAATAGGCACAGCACTGCTCTGGGGACACCATTGCTCTGATCTCCTCCTCTGTTGGCAATCTGAAATCTGGCTTCAGAACCCACCAGTTTGAGTCCATCCCTGAAAAATGCACAGGTCAAGCACCGAGGAGTTTCCCACACGTGCTGGATGCCACCATAGTCCTAACTGTATTTCAGGATTTGATACCCTGCTGCAAGGCTGGCAAAAGGAGCAAATACGACAAATCTGTGATATTTAGGACCCCTAAAAGTGATAGGTTTTTTCACTCCGCGTAAATCAATGCCCTCTAAACTCAGCAACTCTTATATAAGCAAGTTCTTATACATTCGTGCTCATTCAATGTATAAACTACATTCCAAAAGCATTTAACCCACCTTCCCCTCCTTCACCTCAAATCACTTTTCCCCGTGGCTGGCCTAAAAAGCTTTGTCTTACCATCTGCTTAACATTCTGCACATTCAAAAATGACAGAAGTCAGGTCCTCAGAGCACTGCTGGACTCCCAAAAATGGGACAGGCTTTTATTTGCACGTACATGCTTGCAAACCAACACAGCCACACACAGAGGGAAAGCAATGTGTATGTGCTGGTGCCGTGCGTTGTTATTTCACGAGTAAATCATTGCCCAAAGGGTTGACCGAGAGGAACGTTCCGATACCTGTGCGTTTGAAATCAGCACAAAGCTTGAGCCGCTTGCGGATGCTGCTCTCGGAGTGGGAGGGAAAGGCCTTCTTGATGTCCTCCATCCGGATCCTCCGAGGGCGGTCCCTGCTCTTCCAGAAGAGGCGATAAATAAAGACCTGCAAAACAAAAACCCTTCTGAGACGCCCGAGGAAACGCGACGAACCCGCGGAGGCAGCGCAGGCGACGCCGTTCCCAGTGGCTGCTTCAGACTTCCTGCAGAAAATTTCTCACGAATTCACTTGGTGAAGTTTTCCAAGCCACGTTTTTCAGCTATTTTTGAGGAGGTGGAAAAGAAATGTTTGCCTTGAAGTTCTGTGTTATCACATTAGAAACGTTCGTCCGTCAACGGCAGGGATTGTCCTGCTCTGTAAACACCTCTTGAGTTATGGTTTTGAATTAAACTGACAGTAAATTACTAGAGATTTTCCTCCAAAATCTGAATTTGGGGAGAGCTGTTTGAATGCTCATGGTCAGTCCCAAAGCTTCACTGCCACAAGATCCAGGAAATCAACACAGGCCTATGAAGCAACTTTAATTCTGTGCTGTGTGATAGGACTGTGATTCTTAATTTTAAGATTCCTCAATTGTCTCTTAGTAAAACCCATGTAACTGTCACTTTATAGAGCACAACCACTTCAAATTCATTCTGATTTCTTCAATTTCCTACACTTTTATGTAATCTCATAACCTTTTGTTTTGCTTAATAAAAAGCCTCTATCATATACTTATCAGATAGGATGTAATTAAACAGAAGCAGCATGTTATAAATCACCGGCTAAATGACAACCAAAATGTACAGTTAATATCCAGTTCTTGAAGTGCTCAAGAAAGCAACAAAGGGAGTCATAGCAGGATAACAAACTTCCCAAACCAAGGCTGTCCACCTGAGAGGCCTGTGCCATGGGCTTTCCCCAAAGACCCCCCAGATCCCCAAACTGTCTCTTCTCACGTACCTGCAGGAAATCTCTGATATGAGTGTTGGCTCGTTTAGAGTTGGGACCAGGAACTTCATAAAGTGGGCACTCCTGACCAACTACAAAAATATCCACCAGTTCTCGGATGTAATATCCCTGTCGTGTGCGGATGATCAGAAAATCCGTTTCAGGCATCTTGTGTAAATAAATAGGGGCCCGGAAAAGATTGTTTTCAAATGCCTGTTGAGAGAAATAAAGCTTGAAAGTCGAGTTTTGATCAAATTTCCTGTAATTCAAGCCACAAAGTAAAGATCTTAGAAGAAAGAGTTCGCTGCAAGGGTATCACTGATATCACAGTCTATGTAGATGTGCACTCAGAAAACTCCTTGTTTATGCAGGGAGCAAGGACTGAAGACTCTGCCCAGGAAAGGAGGTTGCAAGAACCTATCCAGAAAAGCAGAGAGTAGCAGAGTTCAGCATTTAAAGGTAAAATAGTTTAAACCAGCACCAAGGAGTGGAACTGGCACCAAACAGATAACTAGTAGTGCAGTTCTCAGGAAGTACACATAAAATTTTGCTCAAAGATCCTGGACCATGAGAAATCCATGTTTTCTATCCCCCCCAACACTCAAGCATCCTTGGCCTTCCACTCAGTAATCTCTAACAGCATTTCTAATGCCATTACCAAGCAAAGCATCAAAGATTCAGTTCCTGCAATTCCTGCCATTCCTACAACAATTTTAAAAAACATACAATACAGATTTTTTTTTTTTTTTTTTAAAAGGAAGCTAAGAACTGTATTATTACCAGCAAACAAAGAGGTGTAAACTGGAAATAAAAAAGAATCCGGTCTTTTTAGGAAGTTGAGCATTATTTGTGATTTAATAAACAGGGCATGTAATAGGCACTCTGCCTATTACTCCAAATTCAACTCGTCTGTAAGCTCACGCCTGCTTTTCTCACCTGCAGTAACTGGCCTGGATGCAGAGAACCCAGGAATGGGGAAGTGTGACAATAAACAGTCTCTCCATATTTACAGTCTGGAGCTCCTGGATCCTTGCCAGGTTTCTGCAACGTGCAATGAAGGTACAGTTAGAGAGAGAGAGAGAGAGAGAGGCAGAGGAAAAAAAATCGCTGTCCAGCAGCCAGGTCTGCATACTCACCCTTTTGTAGTAATTTTTAATCTTGGTTGCCATGCCAACCTGCATCATCAGAGGGGCGTTCTCCTCGCTGTACTCGGCCAGGATGAGATCGCCATCCTTGCCGGTGAGGTCCTGCGGCGTGCGCATGAAGAACATCTCCCCCCCGCCGGACGCCTGGCGCTCCTGCTCCCTCATCTGCGCCGGGGACGGGACAGGGGCAGGGCAGGGCACATCCAACGGACCTGCCGAGCCCAGGGAGCCCCTGGAGACACCAGAGGCGCAGAAATAACCCTACCTTGGCTTTCTTCTTGATGTGCTTCAGCAGGGGCTGCACGGCGTGGGGCCCTGGCTGGGACAGGGCCCCGAAGGAGTATTTCTTCAGCGGGGGGCGATGGAACTGCCGCAGCTTCATGGGACCCATGTGGGTGGGAAAGAACGGCTGGCGAAGCTCCACGGCTGGGATGGAGTGCTAGCACAGGGACAGGGTCTGGGTTAGGAGGGAGAAGCATCATCTCAAACCCAAATCATCCTCCTACCCTGTTAAACCTCACCTAACAGAACCCAGCCACACCTGCAGGTATCGCAGCAGTAACACGAGTGCACTGAAATTCACTTATCACACACGCTGCCTTCAGACAGGACGTGCTTAGTGCCATATATTTTCCATATAATACTTTCTTTGTGTGAAGAGATGGCTTTAATTTCACTATTTCAACTGGTACCCAATGAGAGGACCTTTTTATGAACTAGGAACTAAATGTAAAGCCATTATCCCTATCGGTGGGAGAGATGTTCATTTGGAATTACACACGGTTTTCCCATTACAGGAGATGCTGGAGTCAGATGAGGTTTTAGAAGAAGTCACTGAAACTCCTACTCCCACTGAACATCCCTGAGACTACCTGAATGATGTTGCCTCCAAAGGTTCCTCGAAGTCCCTGCTGTTTGGGGTAGTAAAACTCATCATTGGAGAGGTTCCAGGGATCCTTCACCTCTGGCTGAGACATATTCTAATTCAATTTTAAACACAGAGAAAGAGGTGTCAAAAAAAAAAAAAAACAAACAAACCAAAATCACTCCTTCCTCATCATTCCCAGCCTGCAAGATGCCAAAGCTCATGCTGACCTGCTGTGGCTCTTCCTTGATGACACCTGTTTTTCCCAACAGGATTCGACTCTTCTTTAGAGAAGATTCTTTCTTGTTCTCCTTGGATGGAGAGTTCAAAGTCATTTCTTCCTTTTCATCAGGAATTTCTAAAAACACAAACAATTTCACCTGTGGGGCACTTGTTCCCTTTTTTTTTTTTTTTTGCACCTCATCCAAAAAAGATTCCTGAAAAATCCCAGGAAAGCGGTGTGAATTTTAAAAGTTAGGAATTTTTGAAGCACAGATTCCCCAGGACCTGCTGACAAGGGCTTGGTAAATCCTATTAAATTCTGTGCACAGATCACACCATGCAAAATAACTATGGGTTCATTTTGTTACTATTTATGCAAACATCTGCAATTCTGTGGTGTATTCCAGTCTTGGAAAGAAAGCACTGCGAGTCTGCTTGTCTTGACTTTAACAAGCTCAAATTAAGACTGATTTTCAGGGTTGTTGGCCAATACCAAAACATTCCAATCAACACATATTTAAAATTCTTAAAACTAACCCCTTTTCCTGAGGAAGAAAATGCAACCCAGGCTAAATAGAAGTGTAGCAATATATGCTTATCCTTATTCAGGGATTCATTCAAATTTCAAATCAAATCGCATTGAAATCAAACTCAGTAGCACTTTGCAGCAGCAGCAAAAGTGATGAGTGGTATTACACAATTCCACTGCTCCCCTGTGCCATTAGTGCAGTCTGAAAGAGGCTTAAGGAATCTGCTTCTTCAGGCTCTGAGCACGAGCAATGATGATGAGAATGGCACGGGCTAGCCTGTGGTTTACTCCTTTACCAACATTCACGCCAGTAAAATTAAGACAGTCGCTTCTAAAACACACCATGAGTCAGATGAGCCAAGTTAAATTTAAGTTTCAGGGCATTAATTTTTGCTTTCCCCGTCAGTGATTTTAATTTGGGAGCTGGAATTATACAGCACACCACTAAAAGTTATTAGAGTTGCTGCCTCCTGCTTAAGCCTTTGATTACTTGCAAATTATCTTCAAAAGCCAGTCAAAGTCTTCTTTCAAAGACAGGCCATAAGTATTGCCCCAGTTCATTTACTTCCATTACAGTGTGATTATAAACCCTTGGCTTCCACTTCCCCTTGTCTTTTCCCATTTGAGTCAAACCCCTGGGTGCCACAAACCTACCCAGAATTATGTTTTCATCATTTGGATCAAGTGTTAAGACCGGGGGATCCAAGTAGGTTTCCATTGCCTGATCATCCCAGATGATATTGTCTTCCCAACGACCATACACCAGCTCTTCATTGTCAATTGGGAAAATAGAGTACCAGGGCTTGTCTTCATCCAGGGAAACTGCAACAACCACAAGGTAGAACCCTTGAGAGTTTTACACACAGCTTTGGCAGGAAACTATTTCAGAGCCCATCCCCACATCCTATTCCCTCAACCTTCCCCATCTTTCAGGGGCTTTCTGAGGCAGGACCTCAAAAAGGCAAAAGAAAACACATTTTGGAAGCAAAGAGGAAGCAGAGCCCCAAGTCTGAGCTTTACCAACACCTGAAACACAACCCCCAAGAAGGAAATAAGGTCTCTAGAAATTTCAGAGCAAACAAGTAGCCTTTCTACCACAGAAATGAAGGCAAAAGACTGATATCCTCATTACCTTGCTGTTCAGGGGCCTTTTCTTTGCACTTTGCTAGACCCAGGACTCCTGCTACACTGGGCTTCTGTGCTAGTGGAATTGGTGAATTGAGCAAAGAGCCACTGCGGTTCAAACCTAGGGAAGAGGAAAACAAAAGTAAGGTTGGCTTGAGTGGGAGGCTCAGCTATTCCACATGGAGAGAAGAAAGTCAGAGTTGGTCGGGGTTGGTTTTTTTTTTAACAGAAGGTACCCACTCTGGTTTTGGAAAGAAACTGAGAGTCTCCGAATTCTGAGCAGAGCTGTGGTTTTGCCAAAAAGCATTCCCTGACAGGAAGAATTGTGTTCTGCATTTGAGACATGGAATTGCCCACGTGCAATTGCACTACAAGTTGTAGTTGGGCAAGTAAAATTCGTACCAGACCACCGATTACCTTGCTGGGCATTGTATGCAGTGGCATTTCTAGTCATGCTCGAAGGCAGCCAGCCTGCCAAACTTGCACGCTGTGTCTTAGTCCCCTTGTGCTTGACATCCTCTCCATTCCAGATGACATCATCTTCCCACTGGAGCTGTGTCACCATAAGGAAGTGCTCATCAGCTAGCAGATCATCCTTCTCCTTCGTTGACTCTGAGTCCTGGAAGGAAATAATAATAATTGCTGGAAGACCCGAATTGACTTCATCCCCTTCAACTAAAGCGGGAAAATTCCAGGTCTCGTTTTGCACAACTGTCCACCAGCCCATCACCAAACTCTCACCGTGCAGCAATCCCCACACACCCCCACCCAGTTCCCCTCTCACCCCCTCATCTGCGTGTCCTTTAACCTCCTGCTCGCTCTTCTCCTTCAGCTTGAAACCGTAATCAAATCCACTGCCATCCTCAGGGATGCCCAGCATGTCATACCAGAGCTGTGCCGGGCCGTAGCGCCACTCTGCCACCTTGGGCTTTGTGTCTGTCACTTTGTCGATGTCACCAGTCGACTGGGAGAACTTGGACTCCACGGGTGCCATCATGGTAATCTGGAGCACAGCAAAGGGGGGGATGGTTACACGGATGCTCTGTCTAAAATGTCACCAAGAGGTTTCTTCCTTCCACGTTTCCCAGCTTTATCCTCGTGGAAGAAAAGCATTCCTAAGAAGTTCTTTGCCATACTTACCATCTGCCTTAAAGAATGTCCTGCACTTAAGACTTCCAAGAACACAGAGCTTTCTTCTTGACACAAAGAGGATAAGCTCTCCTATCGATCCTGTACCACAGGTGCAGCCTTCTCAGTTAGGAGCAACCACCTGAAGTCACTGACTAGTATTTGGAGAAGAGTTGCTGCCCAGCTGGGATAAAGCCAACTCTGTTCTCCAGTTCTGCTCTGAGGGAAAAGCTCTTTTCTCTACAAGTCGCTGTCCAATCCACCACTACCCCCAGCACCGACTGGTGACCCTCTCTGAGTCTCACATATCCCACCTCATCATCTGAAAGGCACTGCTCAGGAGGGGGAGGAGCAGCAAACTCGTACTCCCAAGGAGATTTTCCTTCCACTCCACTCTCAACCACAACTTCACCCTCCTGTGTCTGCACTTCTTGGGCCAACTCCCGATGCTTCTTCTTGCGTTTCCTCCGGGCGCTTCTCCAGACGGACGGGACGTTCTTACCGGGGCCAAAGAGACGCAGGAAACGCAGCACCTGAAGAGGGGAAAAAACGAGAGGATTAGAGGAAAAACAAAAATGGATTTATTCTTAATCTCAAATGCAAAGAAACTCAGGGAGAAGAAAGACTGCCTTTACATAATGGGCATGTGGTTAGATACCCCCTGGAAATAACTGATTTTCATTTTGAACAATCCACAGTCTTCAGAAAGACAGATGGAGGTTGAAGTAGAGTTGGTAAAATTATTAGCAAGAGAAACAAGCTAAAAGAGAGTTATATGAAAGTAGAGATTTCTTAAGAAAATAGATAAATAACAGAGTCTAAAAATAACACCCTTATTTTTATTTCATAACATCTCATAATGTAGTTGCCCTATACTTCATTCCTCCAAAACCTACACAAACTTCCTCTTGTGCTCCTTCTATGGTTATGATTGGTGGTTTTAAAGCACTTACAAGTATTTTAGTCTAAGCTCTCTTGTAAAGGGGAAAAGCATTATTCTGTAACCAACATTTAGGAAACAGGAATTAAAACCCAAGATTTGTACAGAGTCATCCTACTGATATTCCCTGTTTGACAGCTATAAGCTCATCTTCATCCTCCTTCTCCTCCTACCTTTCCTCTCCTCTTCACAGATTTAAAACTTTCAAAATAATTATCGAAATACATTGACCACATTTTATATTTGGGAGCACTTGGGAAAGTCTTGTAATGAATTTGCTTTGTGCAAAACCCAAGCATTCTCTCAGCCAACTTGCTATTGAGCTGATTTCTGATTTGTACTCAACGGAGTTTTGAGGGGAAAATTTAATAAATTACACAGATCACAAATTGTTTTCAGGAAAAGCACACCCAGCTCAGCAGAGAAGCAGCAAGTATTTGCCAAAAAAAGCCAGAAAGCAGGCAGATTAGCACTGGTTTTTAATCATCTGGCAAAATATCAAACCAACAGGCCTGTGGTCTTACAGAACAGCAAAACATTCACACCCTGATCTTACAGGATGCTTTTTAAGAGGTGCCTGCAAATGGCAGGAAAAGTATTAAATATTAAGCAACCTGGAAACAACAGCACACAGAAACTAAAGGAAGTACTGAGTGAGCAAGAATATGTGATTATTTAGTACATACCCTTAGTACTGTACAATTCACACTTAGAGGGCTTACATGACACACATCTCCTCCACGGATCTCTTACAATACCTTGCCTGGCCGAAATTCTGGGAAGAGCTCTGTAACACTTGGCAACTGCTTGGTAGCATCTCGCTGCATGATTCCTGCAAGAGGAAGGGTGAGTTTGCCTTCCTGGGATTCTGCCTGCCTGGCTTCTTGAGGCCCCATCTCTGACTCAGAATCAGAGCTGCTGCTGAAATCCGCCTTGTCGGAGGCAGCAGAGGAAGGAGCAATGATGGAGGGCAAAATGATACCACCTTCAGATACTACGATAGAACAAGCACCTTATAAACAAAACAGGTCTCCTCCCTCTCCCCTAGCATAACCCCATAATGCCACATCTACTGTTTATACCAACTGATGCAAAAGTTAAGCCTTTGCAGGCATAAGCAGTACCATTCTGGTTTAACCTTTCCTTTCATCCTAAGCGTTCCAGGTGCATTTCCCAGCCACAACTGAGAGGATGAGATAAAAAAAAGCAGTTTCATGGTCAACACTGGTATTTCAACAACACAAAACTTCACCCCACATGTCACACAGTCCTGTAACTTCCCACCTCAGGGCAAGCACTCACCTTCAGCTCTGCAGATGGGGTTGGGATGATGGGTGGTCCCTGCCACAGAAGGAACTGCTGCACAGCAGCCCTCGCTTCCTTCAGACACTCACATTGCCAGAGAGAAGAAGAAAGCCCTCACTCACCAGTGGCAGCTGCATCCTTTTCATCTTCTTTTTTTCCAGGTACTGGAGGTGGTGGTGGCGGCGGCATCAGCTTGGAATCGATATCTTCACAGTCGGCATCGTAATCGTCCTCGTCTTCATCTGATCAGGGAGGAGACAGGACTGCTTATTAAGCAGATAATAAAAGGAAACCAGGCACCCTTTCCACTTACACTATCTCAAACCTGTTCCCAACCTGATGGCAAGGACACCATTCTTATCTTGCAATTGGATGCAAAACTCGGACCAGTTCAGCTTCCTGCACAAACCCATTTGTATGATGGAAGTTTAAGAAAGAGGGAGAAGGAGGGGAAAAAAATAAACTGACATAAAGATGTCTGAAGCACTTAAAATATATATGTATATATTCTGCTATCACCTCCTTTTGTTCACACTTTGCAGAGCAAATAAAGCTACTAGAAAAGAAAAATGTGGAACCAAAGTGCCTTCTGCAGAAAGTCATCTCAGGAAAAAAGAAAAAAAAAGAAAAAGAAAACAGAAGAAAGAAATTGAGATGACTCTCTTAGGAAATGGGACCATGTTTCTATCTTTGAGTAGCTCCAAGAGGCACTAGATCCCCTCTTTACCTGGCCTTCGAGCTGGCTGCAGGCTGCCCATCGCCTGCTTGTAGCGCCGGCTCTCGTCCTCTGCCACCTCGGTGATGTCTGAGTAATCAACAGCATCTTCCGTGCTCTTCACCCAGCCTAGGGAGAAGAGAAGCCTCGTCACACAAAACTTCACCCTAATGTACATTCCTAACTGCAGACTTCACTAAGTACATGTGAATCCTCTGCTTCCTTCACCTGGAGGAACAAAAAACTCGGTTTCCCACCCGAGCACCTTTCCCCTCGTTCTACCCAGAACTCCCACAGCTTTGAACTCCCCACAAGGATTGGAAAGCGAACAACTTTAGCACAAGGAACACCCATCAGCAAGTTCAGAAGTTAAGAAAGAGACATTATATCACTGTGTTAAACAGGCTTCTCTAACACAGAGGCAAACACGTCTTACTAGTGAAGGAGGAGACACAAAAAACTTAAAGAAAGCAAGTGTAAAATTGATCAGGAGATATTGTAGCATTCAGTCTGGCAAGCAGGAGAAGGCAAGGCCTTTGACAGAGACCCTCTGACCAGGTAAAACACCATGACATTCCCTGCAGACCCTGATGAGCCAGGTGCATTTCCTTCTCTCCAGCAAGAGCTCTGACCCTGCAGCCCCCTCTGCTCTTTAACCCCAGGTACCCCAGTGCCAAACCTTCCTCGTCCAGGTGTGCTCCCTCGCTCTCCGGGCTCTCCTCCTCGCTGGCTGTGATCTCAGTGATCAGGTTGCCCAGTCCCAGCACGCCCAGCCCCGCCAAGTGCTTCTTGGATTCCTGGGGAGACCAGAGCTGGGAGGCTCCAGCAGCCAAGGCCGGGCCAGCTGGGTGCGGTCCTGGAGCCCACCCCAAACACCACAGGACACTCTGGGACACCCTGAGCACCCCAGTACAGCCTGAGCACCCCAGCACATACGAGCTCACCCCGAACATCCCAGTACATCCTGGGTCACCCCAGGCACCCCAGAACACTCCAGTTCACCCTGGTATAACCCAGTTCACCCAGTACTTCCCAGGTTACCCCGAGCACCCTGGGTCACCCCAGTTCATCCTGGTACATCCTGGGTCATCCCAGTACACCCCAGGTCACCCCGGTACATCCCAGCTCAGACCGAGCACCCCGGTACAGCCCGGGTTATCCCTGTACATCCCGGTTCACCTTAGTACATTCCAGGCCACCCCGAACACCCCGAACACCCCGGGTCACCCTGAGTCACCCCGGTACCTCCTAGTACAGTCCGGTACCTCCTGGTGCACCCCAAGTACCCCAGTACATCCCACTGCACTCCGAGCACTCCGGCACACCCCGGATCATCCCTGTACACCCCAGGGCACCCCGGCTCACCCTGGCACGTCCCGGTACACCCCGAGCACCCCGCCTCCCGTCCGTCCCCCCCACGCAGGGACACGGCCCTACCTTGTCGAGGACACTGTCCCCTTCCAGCTGCCCCGCCTCGTTGATGTTGCCGAAGAGGAACCCGGCCAGAGAGAAGGGCTCGGCGCGGCCGCCGTCCGCATCCTCCTCGCTCTCCGAGTCCGACATCGCGGCGCGACCCGGACACGGAAACGGGGTAGGCCCCGCCCCCTGAGCAGCCACGCCCCTTGGGGGCCCCGCCCCCTATGAGGGCCCCGCCTCCTGGAGCGGCCCCGCCCCGCCCATCCCCAAAATCCACCCCCCCTTTATTGCCCTCTGGGAACCCTTTTTCCCCTGGAATGGGATAACTTCAGCACGGCTGCGGCACGGAGAGTCAATGCGACAAGCCACGGAGGTGGGGGGGAAGGAAAGGTTTATTGCGACGCATAAT